>NC_050445.1:4092453-4244911 GCF_903995425.1 Onychomys torridus
GCCACCCCTTTCATAATGTCAGTGTTCTCAGTCCACATGCTAAGTGTCAGCATTCAGATTCACTTGTCTAATGTTACCATTCCACCCCACATGCTCAGTGTCATCACTCAACCCCACACACCCACATCAGTCACCCCACACACCCACATCAGTCACCCCACACACCCACATCAGTCACCCCACACACCACTGTCAGTCACCCCACACACCCACATCAGTCACCCCACACACCACTGTCAGTCACCCCACACACCCACATCAGTCACCCCACACACCCACATCAGTCACCCCACACACCCACTGTCAGTCACCCCACACACCCACTGTCACCCCACACACCCACTGTCACCCCACACACCCACATCAGTCACCCCATAAGCTTAGTGTCACCATTCCATCTTACATCTCTAGTGACCATTTCACCCCACAGTCCCAATGTTACTATTCCATGTCACATGCCTGATGTCACCAGTGTGCATGACATGCCAGCACAATCCAGACTATGCAACCAGGGACACTTGAGTGACATATCCCTGGTAACATTTCCATTTTGCTAAAATTCAGTGAGTATTCATATTTGGACAGTATGCCAAAATATCCCCGACATGCTCCAAGAAAAATTGATTTTTCTATCATCTTAGGATGATAACTGGAAATTCATTCACTTCTTTGGAGTCAGAGGATGGCTTTTGGCAGCCGATGAGGCTTGAATTTAGTTGCAGTAGAGAGAGACTTGTGTGGTGCGAGCATGTCTCAGATTTTTTCCAGCAGTCGATGAATCTGTCAGTTCTCTCTGAACTCATGGAATTCAGGGGTCATGGTGTCATGTCTGTGCACAGGCCCATTCCCTCTGAGACTCAGCACTGGTCTGTGCCTAGAGCAGGTGTTGTCTGTAATCACTGTTTATTGTGAACTTCCAGCTGAATGAGGCGACAAGAACTGGTGTGGAGGTCTCGTGGTCACATGCACTGTATCAAGAGGGCTCACATCCCCCAGGTGGCTGGGTTCCTGCCAGTGTCCAACCCAGTAGATGCGGACAGGTCCTAAGAATGATCATTCCTCTCTCATGCCAGGCCCTTCAAGAAACACCGATCCTGAGTGGCACAAGATGCTTTTCTGATTGGTCTGTTTACTCTCAGTGTGACACATTTGTCCTCTTCAGTGAGGATAACACTGGCCCTTCCACAGTGTTGGGACAAAGGAAGCACAGAGCTTGAGTTGTTGACTCAACTCAGGTGCAAATCCTAGCGCCTCACCTTCTTAGGTGTGCCCCTGCTGAGCTATGCTGTTGGCCCTACAGTGGGAGGGGTGACTCATGGTGATATGACATCATAGGATTATGTACATGAAAATGCTAAAATGCTCAGAGCCTTGTCTGGACAACAGTAAATGCCTGATGAGTGTAAAATACATTTGTCTCAGAATCTCTCAGTGTGCAGCAAATGTGTGCAGAAATGGCAGTTGTTATCTGGGGCTCACTGGTGGGTGCTTCCATGATATAGCAAAAGCAGGTCTCCACTGTCCCAGGTACTTCCATCTTCATGGGGAGAAGGCAGACGAGGGCCCAAGGTCTGGCCATTTGGATGGAGAATATAGACAGGTCTCCTCAGAGCAGGCAACTACCTGGCAGTCGGGTGGCAAGATGTGACTCCAGATCTAGAGTTCCTGAGCAGAAAGGCCTAAAAAAGATGAGCTTCAGGGGGCTGCTGTCCCCTGAGACTTGTCTGAGCTTTCCAAGGCTCGTCAAATGCCATGTGTGGAATGTATTCAGCTTCTCTAGGTGAACTATCAATGAGATTTGCACAGACATGAAAGTATTTCATCCCCAGGAAGGAGAAGTGCATGGTTTCCCCAGGGCAGCCAGATGCTGTCCCCCAGCATACACATGAGCAAGGTGCCCAGGGACCTCAAGTGAGAGCCCTTTCAAGGCTCAGCTACGATGTGCCTGCATTGCCATCACTGTCCCATGAACACTGTGCTGTTTGCTCTGTCTCACCACACATGCAGAGTGGGCTCTGTCAACTATGTGCTAGTGTTTCCCTTATGATCCCCTTGAGATGGTACACCAGCATCCAAGAGGCAGACATAGCTTGGTCTTCTCCCCTACTCTGGATTTTAGTGTTACCCATAGCCTGGGCTCCCCCATCCTTCTTGTTGGGTCCTTGTGATCTGTATATAGGCTAAAGTACCATCTAGTGTCACTGAGGTGGCAGGATGTGCAGGAGCTGCTGGTGTGGTCCATAATTTAACACACTCATGGCTTCACCTGCTAGACATTCACTTTTCTATTGCTGCCTAGGTAGATTTGTCTTCATCTCTGCAGCTGCCCACTGTGAAAGGCTTATGGATCACCACATGGCAACAGAGTCTCCCTCAGTAGCCAAAATAATAAAACCTCAAGTTCTCCTGTGGCAAACACTGGAGTGCCATCTCCATAAATATCAATAGCTGAACTTAGCCTGTGAGCCAGCATGCACTGTCTGCCATAACCACACAGATCTGTGCCTGAAGCACATGAGGACCTCCTCCAGGATGCAGATCTATGTCATCCGTGGTCCCTGGCATGAGAAGAGCCAGGGAGCAGAAAGGGAGACAGGTGGAGACAGAGGCCTGGCAGTTCATCAGGATGCACATGTTTGTTAGATGTTTCAGCTATAAAAGACAGGAGCCTGCCTGGAACCAGAACCAAACAAGAAGAGCACATCCCCATAGATGTGGTAGGCAATGGTGTTCAGCACCTAGCATAGCTGAATCCAGGAACTCATGGTATTCTGGAGCAAGTCTCTTCATTCCCTTCTGGTCATGCTGGGGACTGTCCCCTCCTCACCTCCTCTATCCATCCTACCATCCTCCTCTTGCAATCTCTGGCTAGATTCCTGACACTCATATCACTACAAGCAGTCCTCTCTGTGTAGTCAAAAAAGAGCTGTATCATTACAGCTCTTGGACCCAGGGGCAACAAGCAGGCAACCCAGACTCTCTCTAAGGCTGAGAGAGTCAGGAGTCCAGCACTAAGTGCCCATCCCATGTAATTGCAGGAGAAGCCTTGGAATACACATACCTGGACTACATACCATTCCAGTGCCCTGGAGTATGCCAACAGCCTCCCACTCCAAGCCACAGAGCAGAGGGGAGAGACAATGCAGTTTAAAGGAAATGGCTAGCCTACCAATAGTGAGGCTGAGCACATACTCCAGAGCCATGCCTGGGGTTCATACTGCAGTCATTTTGCTGGTGAATAAACTCACTGGCCCAGCAACTGCGACTGTGCTGAGGATTCCAGCAACATAGCTGCTCTCAATGCAGGCCAAGTGGGTGTCTTCTTGCATGAGGACTGCAGGGTCCAGGTTTCCTGTGAACATTCCCTATGTAAGTTGGCCATGCCTCGTATCACTCTAGCAGCGCACAGAACAGCTCTAGATACCTTGGCCCTGAATCATCCAAAGGAAGATGTCTGCCCATGGAAGAATGCTGATTCTTCTGGGGACTTATTTGATGCCACTGCTTTCCTGGTAGCACATGAGACCAGGCGCTAAAACAGTGACGAGCTCCAGGGGTAAAGAACTAGACACTGTATGAAGAACATGGGGCTGAGCCTGGGATGCTGACCCTGAGTGGGATGAATGGTTGTCAGGTGCTGCCTGGGACAGTACAGAGTCTCAGGTGTGGATGGCAGTGCTGGTTAAAGAGGGACTGGTGCATAACTCTAGATAGCAAAGCCACTTTCACAAATAGTCCAACCTTGTTTGAGGCTGAAGAGCTGCGATGCACAGGAATAACTCCAGCTCTTCATGACCACAACCAGAGATGGAAACCATTTTCTATGCCCACCCAGAGGGCCACATTTGGTGTGTCTGGAGTGACCTTATGATTTCCACACCTGACCTGCTTCTAGTGATTTATGGTAGACAGACCACTATGCTCTTCTAGACTTCTGAGTGACTGACTACATTCCCTTACCCGTGTCTAGAGCAGCATCAAGTTGTAGGGATTCTACATGCCGAATTACCTGCCTCACTGCGTTCTCATGGCCATGGCCATCCCTCATCTGAGCTCTCTGCTGATCTCCCTTACTCACTCTGCTCTTCCATACAATGTGTATGGGGTGGGGGTGGGGGGATGCTGTGGGGTGTCTTTCTGTATGCTGTGAATGTGTTGCTGTGATTGATTAATAAGAAGCTGCTCTGGCCTATGGTGAGCCAGACTATAGCCAGGCAGGAAATCCAAGAGAGAGACAGGAAGGAGAAAGGAAGATAAGGGGAGAGACTCAAGCCAGCCACCCAAGGAACAACATGTAATGGGATGCAAGTAAAGCCACGGAACATGTGGCGATTCACAGATTAATAGTTATGGGTTGAGTTAAGTTATCAGAGCTAACTGTAAGAAGCCTGCCATAGGCCATACAGTTTGTAAATAATATTAAACCTCTGAATGATTATTGTATAAGCGGCTATGGGTCTGTGGGTGACATAGATTTGTCCTGACCGCAGGCTGGGTGGGACACAGGAAATCTCCCGACTACAGTGAGGAAAGAAGCTCTCATTTCCTCCTTTAGACCAGTCAGCCACTGTGAGAGCACAGCCAGCCCTTCAGGGATCCCCCCTGTTCTCAAAGGAACACAATTGTTAGGGTATCTCTAGGAATCTCATTAACCACCCTTGCATCTTCCTTAGCCCCATGCCCACATCCTCCACCTGGATCCAGCCATTCCAGCCCTCTTTGTCCCCCTGATGAGTGTGCCCTGACTGGCCCAGGACCTCAGCAAGTGTAGCCCTCTCTCCTGGGATGCTCTTATCCTAGCCACACCCTGTTCACCTTCTGACCTCAGCTCAGGTGTGATGGTCCACACAGACCCACCAACCCTGCAAATGAAGTGGATAGCATGCCCTTTTACTGTCCTTAAGACAATTGGAGGCTCCTCCCAACAGTTGCAAACAGCTGCTATAAGTTCAGGAAGCCTTTCCAGACTATCCGATGGTCAGCAGCAATGTCTCACAGACCCACTGTGAGGAGGGGAGTTTATGACCACATAGGTTTGTAGAGTTGTGGTGCACATTGCTCCCATGGCTGAGACCACCTGTCTGCCCTGGAAGCATTAGGATATTACATCTATATACTTAGTTATGAAGTTCCCTCACTCCTGTGTCAAACCAAGTATCTCTACCATTAACACTGAGTGTGCTGTTTGGAGGTTTTTTCCCCTCTTAGAATTTGAAAAGTAATAAATTACAATTCTCTGCATAAAATGCAAGTTGAGCAGGTATGGAATGTCCTGAGATTTTTTTTTTCTCAGTGCACATCTTGGGAAGGATTGGCCTTCCCTGTTGAGAACCATACTGGTGAGCAAATCTCCTCCATGACTCCTGGACTCTCTGTCTTGGTTCTGGGAAACACTGAGGAAGGGCAGTGACCAGTACTCTCTGGAAAGATGTGTGGTCAATCTATCTTAAACCCTCCACTTTCTCCCCTGTGTTCTGCCATTCAGGGCTAAATCCTGTCTTAACTTATGGAGATTTAATGGGATACATTACTCTGAATTGTAGGAAGGGCCAAAGGATGTGTTAGAGCAGGAGAAAGACAAGGGTGCTGTGATGAGATGGTGTCATCAGTGGGGAGTCTGGGCCTGGCCTGTGATACTGATGATGCTAATAACGTGTTACCTTTAAATGTGTTCACATGGCTTTGTCCTGCAGATTATCACCTTTTATCCTTAGAGGTTCAGCAAGTGGGATCATCCATGCTTTATGTAAGGGTGAATCAAATGGGAGAGCAGTTAAGTGGGGCTTTGCCACATCCTGCAGCTGCCTGCCCAGCACCTAAAAGAAGGAACCAAGCCTGCTGGATCTCAGGCTGACAGAGTAATGGGAGATTGTGAAATAAACTGGTTATTATTAAAATATGAAGCAATAAAATACCAAAGAACAGCATGTGCATTATGAGCTAATAACATTATTATTGATTCTGAGACTAGACTGGGACTTTGAGTCATTGCAAAAACCATCTAGCTCCTCAACCATAGCACTAAGTATTCTTGGGGCTGACACTATTAATATGGAATTGGTTAAGACACACCAAGTCTTCAAAGCTGTCATAACCAAGAGTCCTGGCTGTCCCCACCAAAATGACAGATTGAGAATAGAAGGCCACTTTGCCTCCTCGGACAGTGAAATGGTTGAAGTACAGGGAAAAGAGATAATGTTTATATTGTCTGTATATAGACAGTCAGTTCATAAAATTGAGCTCTATACACAGGGAATGATTTCCAACCATCTGGGGCAGCTTCCATAAGGGGTATGTGTGAATGTGTGCGTGTAAATCTGTATGTCATCACCCTCTTAGTTCTCAGGCTGCTGAGTCTGAGTCTGCTGCTCTCCTGAGTTCCCGAGAAAGCAGGCAGGCACATGTATGTAAATCTATGGGTCATCCCCCTCCATGCTCAGGCTACCGAGCTCTCGAGTTTTGGAGGAAGTGGCTGTCAAGGAGCAATTACACTTTACTTGCGGAAATCTTTTTTTCCTGATTTTCTCTGTGGTAATGTTATTTTTACTTTTATATTTACGTGTGTGTGTGTGTGTGTGTGTGTGTTGTTGTTGTGTGTGTGTGTGTGTGTACACTCACGTGCAATGTGCCATGGCGGCATGAGGAGTCAGAGGACAATTTGTGGGAGTCAGTTCTCTTCTACCAACATGTGGATTCCAGGAACTGAACTCAGGTTGTTAGGCTTGGCAGCAAGTTTCTTTGCCCACTGGGCCATTTCTTTGGTCTTATTCATGATAATTTTAACTGATATGTAATAAATGTACATATATGGGATACAATGTGATATTTCCATACACATATATACAGTATGTGGTAATCTAGCCAGGGTAATTATCATTTTCTGTCTTTGTGTTGAGCCTATTCCAACTCATCTCTTTGGGTGTTCTGAGATAGGCTGTAAATCACTCCCAGTCATAGCTGCCATGTGGCACAACAGAACACCAGCCCCAACCCTTCTGCCACAAAGTGAGTTTGTATATAGCTGAACATGCCCACCCCTCCCTGAGTGCTTTCTTCATTTACATGCTTCCCCATGCACTCTGCCTGTCTGAACGCTGGGAGAGAATGTTGCATTCATAGGGGTATTGTTTTGGTTTCTGGCTTTGAGAAGTTGATAATCAAAAATAGCCACCGTGTAGAACAATTTTCTTCCCATCATCACAAACGCACTGGTGCTTTTAGCCCTCTGTGCAATTCTTTGATCCGCTTGTTCATGTCCTTTGGCCATACATCTGTAGCACAATGAGCATGACTTGTGATTTCCATTTATAGAAATTTGACTCAGGAAGATAAGTCACTGATAGTGCTTCTCAAATAAAAATACACACAGCATTACTATTGCAGTAAAAAATGGAATCTACATCAAACAACCAAGGACAATTAATGTGCTAACTGGGGCTGGAGAGATTGTCCAACTGTTAAGAGCATGTCATGCAGTAGACCCAAGTTTGGATCTGTGCCGCCTGGTTTTATGTCAACTTGACACAAGCTAGAGTCACTAGAGAAGAGGGAGCCTCAGTTGAGAAAAGGCCTCCATAGATCAGGAAGCAGGCAAGCCCCTGGGGTATTTTCTTAATTAGTGATTGATGTGGGGGGGCCAGCCCATTGTAGGTGGGGCTACCCCTGGGTAGATGATCTGGGGTTCTATAAAAAAAAAAAAAAGCAGGCTGAGCAAGACATGAAGAGCAAGCTAGTAAGTACCATTCCTCTGTGGCCTCTGCACTAGTTCCTGTATTCAAGTTCCTGCCTTGAGTTCCTGCTCTGAATTACTCTGATAATGGACTGTGGCCAGTGAAAGTGTAAGCAAAATAACCCTTTCTTTCCCAAGTTGGTTTTGGATCACTGTGTTTCATGACACCAATAAAAAACCCTCATTGTGACAGGTCCTTGGCTCCCCTGTCAGTCAGCTCATAACCACCTGTAACTCCAGCTCCAGGAGATCTGTCCCCATATTCCTCTTGCAAGACATAGAGAACCATTGTAAGTGAGTGTAAAACCATGGCCCTGCCTTACTCCTTGGAAACTAATGGTCTGGATTCTACAGGAGAGCTTCCCAGGCTCATGCTGGAATGAGGAAAATCCCTGCGATCAGAGTTGGTGCATTCACAGCTGTCTCCAATGTCTACAGCTGCCATCAGCACCCACCATTCTTCTCATCCAGATGTACTTTTACATACTAGGCTGTCTACCAGGAGAATTGACAAACAACAGGAACAGAAAGTTAGCAGGGGGCAAGTTGTACACAAGAGAACAGAGAGTTTTCAATCTCTGACCCATCATGGGTGATTCTAACTTGCCCTCCAATGGCCTGTTACCAAAACTGCTCCTGGGACTAGTAGTTTGAACAGAGACCACAGCCATCAAGAGACCAGCTGACCAGCACTCCTCAGTTGTGGCTGAAGATATCTTTTGCTCAGCTGCCTCTCTGCCACCTACAGAGGACATACAACCTTCACTATTTTATTTGTGTGTGATGTTCCAACAGCGTGAGTCAGCCATGGAGTGTTTCCTGCAATGTCCCCAGCCCCAATGAAGATTTTTTTTACAGCAATCTTGAGAAAAACATAACCTGCTTATGGTCATCACCTGACCGAGGTTGATGATTTTTCCACAATTATCCAAACAATCTGTTTCACACTAACAGATGTATCAAGCCAAGGCCCACCTGCCACATGTGTCCAGGGACAGCTTATGAATGCAACCCAACAGAAAATCATAAACTTAATTAAAACACGAGGTTTGCTTTTTACTCTATTTTTGGTTGTTTTGTTACTTGATTACGTACATAATTCTCAATCATAAGCTTTTAGAGGACAGTGGATTGCAGTGTCAACAGATTAGAAAAGCCTGCATAAATAGTTTCATATGACATATCATGGCATCAGTTGAGGAAATGTCAGTGAAATCATGTTTGATGGAGTAACTCAAAAGAAAGAGCAGAATGGACCACGAGAGGCAGCCGGAACCTTCACCACCACTGGAGATAATCTTGAGCCCTGGAAAGTTGTGTAAAATGGTGCTGAGGGAAGCTTAGGAAGTGTGCTCACTGAGGCTTTCAATCACCACAGCGGGAGACTCCACTTTCATCTTTGGTGAGAGGTGTTGGATTCACCACAACCATTCCATCCCCCATCTGTGGTAAACAGCTCTTACTTCAGTCAAACTGGCCACAGAATAACTAGTCAATTTTCTACAGGTGTTTTCTGGTTGTAAATGTTCTTGGGAATTTTAGATTCACCATAGTCCCAGGTGGAAGAACTCTCTTACAGATAACCCTTCCCAGTCCTCTTCTGTGATGAAGGAGAGCAGATGAAGTAATGCATGGGGCGTGCCAGAGTCGGGCAGCCAGCAGCTGGAGAGCACCATCCAGGCTCCATTTCGAGTCCGGTGTCCTTCCTGTCCTCATCCCACGCATTGCTGTGCCACTGTCTTTTTGTCAACACTAAGCTACTCAATATGGTACCTTTGGGCCCTGATTTTCCAGGACTAAAAGCTAATTGCACCCAATTATAGTAATTATCGCATCCCTGGTTCCTCATGTAATTAAGCCACCTCTGTAGCTGCATGACTCTCTCAGCTGTATGGGAACCAGCCTCAGGGCTGTACTTTCCCTTTAATGTTCTGTGAGTTGGTTTTATAAATATTAAAGGTGTCTATTTTCACACACATATACAGAGTAGAAGTCCCCGTTAGTTATAACTCGGATGTTTCAGATTATTATTCAGATTAATACTTTCTTCCATGAAAAGAGAAATAATAGTGTCTTAGTCAGTGTTCTATTGATGTGAAGAGATGTCATAGCCACAACTCTTATAAAAGGAAGTATTTAATAGGGGCTTGCTTACATTCAGAGGTTTAGTCCACCATCATCAAGGTGGAAAACATTCAGGCATGCAGGCAGACATGGTGCTGGAGAGGTAGCTGAGAGTTCTACATCCAGATAGGCAGGCAGCAGGCAAAGAGAGAGCCACTGGGCCTGGCTTGGGTTTATGAAACCCCAAAGCCCCCTGCCAGTGACACACTTTTTTCAACAAGGCCACACCACCTACCCAATCTCTATCAAGTAGTGCCACACCCCAATGACCAAGCATTCAAATCTAAGAAACCATGGGGGCCACTCTTATTCAAACCACCATAAATAGCCACACGCAGAAAAGACAGCTTTGGGAGCCCCTGTCTTTTTTCTGACTTTCACTGGGAGTCTCTGGTTGTTTTCCAGTTCCTGGTGCCTTCTTCAAGAAACTGAGAAAGATACACACACAAAAGTAAAGCAGCAATTAGTTTTATTAAGAATAAAACACAAGTAAAAGCTTTTGATACTTTGCCAAGAGAAGCAGTGACCCACCTGAGTGTGAAGTGCTCAGGAGCTTCCATCATTATTTGAGGCTTTCTTGTATTGGGTCCTAGAGAAAAAGGAGATGGTTGCTAAGGGCGTAGCTTGGGTTATTCTTTGTTTTGAATGACAGGATGGGTTATATAAGCTTTTCTCTACTCAAATGCCCTTTCCCATAATGCATCTGATTTAAATCATATGCATACCTACTTAGGCACAGGCATGAGATGGTAATAGGGTATTCTCCCTAAAAGTTCACTCAGAGGACACAGTTTGCCATTCTGCACATGCACCCAAAGCGATTCTAGGCTGTATCAGACCCCTATCTTCAATCCCACTGTGGTGGTTTGAATGAGAAAAGCTACCGTAGGCTCATGTGTTTGCATACTCAGTCTGCTTTTGGTAGAACTGTCTGGGAAGGATTGGGAAGGTGTGGCCTTGTTGAAGGAGGTGTATCACAGGGGGGGGGGCGGGGGTGGACTTTGAGGTTTCAAAAGACTGAAGCCATTCACGGTGTGCCCTCTGCTTCCTGTTTAAATGAGGATGTGAGCTTTCAGCTGCTGCTCTAACGCCATGACTGCCTGTCTACTGCCATGCTCCCCACCATGATGGTGATGGACTCCTATCCCTCTAGAAATATATGCTCTCCCTTCCTCTTACAAGCTGTCTTGGCCATGCTGTTTGCTCACAGCAATAGAAACCATAATTAAGACAGAAGTTGGTGCTAGGGGTGGGTACTAGTAGTTACTTTTCTTTTGCTGAAAAAAAAAAAAAAATCATGACCAAGGCAAATTATAAAAGAAAGCATTCAATTGGTCTTACACTTGTAGAGGGTCAGTGTCCATGAGGGCAGAACAAAAGCATGGTCAGCAGTGCTCTCCCAGAGCTCACATCTTAACCTGCAATCAGGAGACAGAGGGGGGACACTGGGAACACCCGCCTTTTGAAACTTCAAAGTCCTCCCCGAGCAGCACGCCTCCTCCAACAAGGCTATACCTCCTATTCCTTCCCAAATAGTTCTACCAATGGGGGACAAGTTTCAAATATATGAGCCAATGGGGACCATTCTCATTCAAACTACCACACTCATATAGATACCTAGGAACATGTTTGAAGAAAAATGAGATGGAGATTCAACCATAGCAAACCTAACTCAGAGAGAAGAGAAAGTTCTGCCCTTCTCTGTACACAGCAGGGCCAAGAAGAAGGTAAATAACATACTTGCTCAAAGATTAGTGAGTGGGCGTACTTGGGCAGCAAGAGATAAACCTGTCCAGGAGGGATGTGAGGTGGGAAATAACTGAGGTAAGTGATGACAGGGAATCCCAAGCAAAGTTCTGCAGACTTTTTAATCCTGTGGTCCCAGGAGGCGGAATTAGAGGAAATCATTTTATAAAGGACTGTTTGCTCAGCTGCTATACCTCGATGCCTGGAGTAATTTCAATATGATTTTCAGGAGAACTGAGTACTCATCCATTTCTTTAACCTTATCACTGGAACACTTGCTAAACGTGGTATGGATGCAGGGGAATTATGGCAGGCTATCTAAAGCACTTATGAGACAATTTGGGGCTGCAATGTCCCCCTCAAAGAGCAGCCTGTCAGGTAGAAAGAACGGCAACATGGGCCCTCAGAGGATCTGCTTTTCTACCCACTGGACAAGGCTTAGTGTCATCCTCAGCCCTTCTCCCTGCCGATGGAGCTCTTGGTTCCTCAGGGGTCTACATGCTCTCAGCTTCTTCTTTGGAGGACCACTCTGACCCCTGTATCTCCCAATGCGTCTCCACCTGCCTGTGGAGTGTTTGAGCCATCTTGCTTGCAGCCTAGCGAAGTTCAAATCTAAGGACCTTCTTCAAGCCCTCCCTGTTCCAGCTCTCTCCTCCCTCTTAGTCATATCCCCTGTGCAGCCAGCCAGGCATGAACCTCCTTCCGGGCTGAGCTCTCCACATTCCGTTTCTAATCAGTCTTATCATTCTCATGTTTTGTGTGCTTTCTCTGTCGCTTACAGCCCTAGCCACTCCCACCCCCCACCCCACCCCCCCACCCCCGCACTATGTCTTCCATCACCCCCAGCCACTGCGGTACTGTTTTTAAAGTAGTAATTCACTTCTGGTGTTCCCCTGTGCCTCTGCTTCCCATTCCAAAAAGAAAGTGACCCAAACTTCTGTGGGACACAAGGCACCCTGATGTGCCCTTGCTCCCTCCTTTGTTGTCTCTTCCCACCTGACAACTCCTCCAGGCTACTAGAGATGACCAAAGTGCATCCATTCCTGGTCTTTAAGACTTTCTCCTGGTCATGTCATTATCTGACATGTTCTTCCTCCAATCCATAGTCGCTAGGCCCCAAGTGCTTGAGATCATAGAGATGAGACTGTGACATGGAAGTTTCTTCAGGTCATAGGAAGCAGAGAGAGTGAGGAAGGGAACAGTGGGAATAAGACCAGCGTCATCCTGCCTTCCAGGCACTCACCACAGGCTGGAATTTCCAGAACCTCCCTGGATTCATTCTTTTTCTTGTGGCTATGACAGATCTCCTTAAGGAAGGAGGAGTCCATTTTTTCTTCCAGTTTGGGGGTACTATCCATCATAGTTGGGAAGGCATGTCAGCAAGAACGTGAGGTGGCTGGTCATTGCATCCAGAGGGAGATGAGTGTTAGTGCTCAGCTGACGTTCTCTTTTGTTACAGTTGAGGACCCCACCTAGAGAGAATGGTACCACCACAGTCAGGCTAGATCTTCTTGTCTCAGCCTAATCTAGAAGCTCTCTTACAGACATGCTCAGACCTAAAGAATGGTACCACCCCAGTCAGGCTGGATCTTCTCGATTCAGTTAACCTAATCCAGAAGCCCCCTCACAGACTTGCTCAGAGGTTTGTCTCCACAGTGATTCTAGACACTAACAAGTTGACAATTAGCATTAGCCATCACACTCCTACAAGAGCTCCCCCTGCTGGGGACAAGTGTTTTTAACATGGGTGCCTGTGGAGGACACTTTATACCCAATCCACAACGGAATGAAGAGAAAAGGTAAACGAGACCCGATGGAAAATCCATCTTTTGTGTTCCCACTCACATGGTGCCTTCCCATGGAGCCTCTACTAACATCCCAGACAGAGAGAGTGTGCAAGACAATGAACAGGAGGAGGAGGCGTGCTCCTGAGACTTGCTGTGTGAGGTATGTGGCGTGCTGTTCTCAGCACTGCACATTCATCTATTTCCTCATCTTCACACCCATGCTAAGATCACCTTCTAGGACCTGCCCTTAACAATCTATTTCCTCCAGCCAAGAAGTTTCCAGAAACTCCCAAAGTAGTGTCACAAGGTAGGGACATCAACTAAAAACAACATTTCCCACAGAAGCCAGCCACACATCCAACCCATCATGCTCCTGGTATTTGGTATCCACTACCATAGCCCAGAGCACCCTGAGCCATGTGGAGTTCGGTTCTCGCTTTGAGTTGGAGCTGCCACAGGCCACTGACAGCCCTGACTCCCCTGTCATCACATGTAGCACCTCAGCCTGGCCTGAGGGAAGAAGGAGCCAGCCACACAGACTTTAGTCATGGAGGACCTTCACTACCAGATGGCAAACTGCATTCTGTAGTGAAAGGGAATGGAACCCAAAGGCATGAATGGTCCTTTGGTAAAGACTATGGTGGCTGGAATCTGAGGTGAGCTAGGGTATAGAAGACCACATTCTGTATTAGGTCAGGGAATATGAGTGATGTAGCAGGTCAAGGCTGAGAGGCTAATGTGAGCTAGGCAGAGGGATTGAGACTTGCATGTCCAGGTCTTAATGTTAGCATCCTCTTCTGGAACATTGTCAGCCCCTGCCATATCCACTTGGAAGAGTAAGAGCCTGAACCCTGGGCCTGCTGGGTACCAAGTGGGTAAAGAATGAAAAGCCAGTATCCCAACGCTGATGGGCCAGGAGCTACACCCCAGCACTTCACTGTCCCTGTGCACAGCACCACAGACCCACAGGCAGCACAGGTAATGTCTTACCTCCCCTACCTGACATCATCACCAGAATGCAGAGCAGCAAATGTGAAGGATGCTCAGCTGAGCACTCCTCTCTACAGCCTACTCCTGAAAGCCAAGGCAGAGAAGGCCTTAATACCCATCACTGCACATTTTATATATGCAAAATACTAATTGGCTACAGCCTGACTTGATTCAAAAAGCCACTGCCAGCTGAGTGCATAAAAGGAGCTCAAATTTAGGGGTTCATCGAAGGCAATCCCATAAGAACAGGTGCTTAAATTAAATTAGAATGTGTCCTTGCTTCTGGAAGGTTTACAGCTTGCTTCAGGTTGAAGTGAGCAGCATGTTAGAAAGCAGGACGCCTACATTGAAAAACCAGTGACTAAAGAAGAAGCTTCCAGAGCCACCATGCTGTATTTCCACATAAAACATTCACAGGCCTGGAGGTACAAGCCTGTCATCCCAGCCACCCAGGAAGCTGAAGCAAGAGGATCCCAAGTTCAAGGTCAGCCTGGAGAGTAATAAATAAAAATAAAATGCCGGGCGGTGGTCGCACGCCTTTAGTCCCAGCACTCAGGAGGCAGAGGCAGGCAGATCTCCGTGAGTTCGAGGCCAGCCTGGTCTCCAAAGCAAGTTCCAGGAAAGGCGCAAAGCTACACAGAGAGAGACCCTGTCTGAACAAAATTAAATAAATAAATAAATAAATAAATAAATAAATAAATAAATTTTTAAAATTAATAAATAAATAAAGTAAAATAAAAAGTTAAAAGGAAAGCTGGAGGGTAGAACTCAGGCAAGACCCTGTGTTCAATTTCCAATACCATAAACAAAGAAAGTACAAACAAAATAGTCCATGGTTTTGCTTTTCTGTATTAAGCAAAATCCCTACTCTCAATATTTTTTTCTAGAAATTCTTTAAACAAAACCAAACAGCAAACAACACTGGCTTTATTTCCTGATCCGTTCTCTAGCTGGTGTGGTCTGCATACTGTGAAGTTCAGATCCAGATGTTTGAGGCTTGGGCAGAATTGATTGGGGCTCTGCAGAAAGGCTAACTCAGAGTGACAGCTTGGGAGCTGGGCTAGAACCTTAAATTTGACTGCACATCAAAGTCACCAGGATGTACTTCAAAATGCTACTGCCTGGGTCCTGCTCCAGAGCCTCTGGCTGGATTGATGGTCTGAGCAGTAGGGATTTTTTTTTTTAAGCTTCCCAGTGTCATCTATTATGTGTTGCCTTCTGAGAACCATCCCAGGACCAACTCTGTCCCCTCCCCTGGGAAGCCAATGATGCACCCGGGGTCAGACTCTATTTTATGCCCCAATACAGCTCTACTATGTGTTGCCATCAGCCTGAGGCCAAAGAGAATGACCAGAAAACCTTGCTGCTACCCACCATCCCAGACCTCGGCTCACTCATGCCAGGGCTACTGCTTGCTACCTGCTGCTCTGTCTCCTCCCTCTGTGTGGTCACATCTGTGGTGACTACAGTCATCCTGTCAGACCCTTGCCCCTCTTCTCTGAACACACAGACACTGGACCCACCCACAGCAGGCCTGCATCTGAATGTGTGGCCCCCTACCCAGACATTAGTCAGCAGCTCTCAGTGACTGCCAGTCTCCTCCAGCAGATCCTCAGAAACTGGCTCCCTGTCCCTTCTTTATCAATCTTCTGTTCCCAAGAATCTTGCCCTCATTTCTCCACTTGCTTTGCCCACTGCAGGTCTAGTCTCTCTCTGTGCTGTCATCCCACCCCACCCCCAGCTTCTCGGTCCCTCCTGATCCCATGTGTCCAGGTCTCAGATGAAAACCTCTTGGTAGGCATTTCAGCACACGCTGTAACATAGATGATCCTTGAAGACATTGTGCTCTGTGAAATAAACCAGCCACGGGAAGACAGACACTGCCCGGTATATGAGCAGCCTCGAGTGAACAGTTCACAGACAGTCAGAGCACAGTGCTAGGTGCCAGGGTCTGTGGGGAGATGACAGGGGCTGTGCTTCATGGGGCAGACTGTCAGCTGGAGATGGGGGAAATATTCCATGGGTGGACAGTACGATGGTGTGAAAGTGCTTCGTGAAAATGGACTGTGAGTTTTAAAGTAACCAGAGCCCTTCCTCTTTTGTAAGGAAGCTTGTCCTACCCTGACCTGGGCCAGACAACCCATGACTTCCCAGACTCCCCACACCTCCACCCCAGGTTAGCCCTTGCCAAGATCTGAACTCCTCAAAACATTGTGAGTACTATTGTCACATGATGGTTCCGACCTACTGCCATCCAGACACATGACAAGTTCAGACAGGCACTAGCCATCCCAACTCCCTGTGAAAGCTGAAGGATGTAGAACTAGCTCTCCAGCCCCCATGGCCTACAATTTAATCACCAGGAAAAACCGTGGTGCTGAACTATCAATCCAATTCCAAGTACCACTGTTCCAGTACTCAGGAGTATCAAGCCACAGATGATCCAATCATGACAACGCGGATGTTAAATTGATAAACAATGATGACACTGGGCAAACTCTGCAGAGTTTGAGTGTCTGATCAATCCCTAAATTGGGTTATGTTACAGGGGAATCAACCACAAATGATTCCATGACCACCTTTATTCAATCAAATACACACAGCAGATGAACAAATGCCGGGCAATTTCAAACTTAAGAACACCTAAGCCCACCCCCTGCTTACTTCTGCTATTGTTTCTTCTTTCCAAATCAGATCTTTATCTTTGAGAACAACATCTACTACTGCGCACATGTTGGGAAGCAGGCAATCCGAGTGGTCTCTACAGGGAAGGAGGGTGTGGTCTACAACGGCCTCAGTGACTGGCTGTATGAAGGTAAGACCTGAGGGGTAAAGATGCAGAGTATTTGCCCACAGGGCAGCTGCTGCAGTGCTGGATCCAACATCTGCACTAGCCTCCTTTTCTCTTCGATTTTACTTATAAATTAAACTTCAGTTTCCTGGAGGCATTGAGCTCCAGGGAACACAAAGTCAGCATTCATGGGTGGCAGGTGCGTGGACTCACAGGTGGCCAGGAATGGGGGATTTACGGGTGAGGAAGGATTCACAGGGAGCAGATATAAGGGCCTTCACTGGACCCACTGGTGCTTCTACAAAAGGAGAGTTGCTTCATGGGGGAATTGTCTGAGTGCTCCCAGTACAAATGTGTGTGTCCCTCTACCTGCTCCAAGAGTTAAGAAGCCTGTCTGCATCTGGGAGATGTCAGATGTTTTAGTTGTCTTGGTGTGGCACAGTACCCTCAGTTAGGTTGGGAAGGATCAGGGATGCTCTTGCTTCATGAGGGCTGGTACCAATTCCTCCTGGAGCTATGCATTTCTTAGGCCTGGACTTATATCTATGGTATGGAGGGGCAATATACTTCCCATCACAGTTCACTGAAATCTCAAGTTTCAGCAGATTGCAAGCACAGCCAGATGTGACACGTGCCCCAATCAGAATATGGTATTTTTCTATCATCCCAGAGTTTCCTGAGCTCCTTTCTGGTCAATGCCCCCGTCCACACAGCGCTCTCTTCTGGAGATCCCCAGCAGTTCTTGATTCTGTCTGACAGATAAGCTGAAACTGCCACATGCAGGCAAGGGGGCTCTCCAGCCAGTCTCCTTAGAGCCCCAGTGCTAGTCGGTGTTCAGATCACTCTTGAGAACCCAGTTTCCAGGTTGCCCTCTGAGATCCAGGGCAGTCAACTCTGAGACTTAATTTCACATGACACCCTAGGCCATTCCTGAGGGAACTAATGGAGTGAAATCGATGCCAGGCAGGCTAGTGTCCAGGCTAGCTCTGTACAGAAATGGCCCTGGGAACAGGATGCCAGGCAGGCTAGTGTCCAGGCTAGCTCTGTACAGAAATGGCCCTGGGAACAGCAGCCCAAACTCCCCCCAGCTCCATCCAGATTACTCTAGAAGGGCTATATTTCTGCACTGGGTGCCAGCCTGTGTGTGCCCAGCAATAGACAAGAGAGATCATCTCACATACCAGATAAAATCATCAAGAGAGAGGACCCTGTAGTCCTGTGCCCCAGGAGACAACCAAAAAGCCTTAGAGAAACCATCAGAAAGCCAAGACCTGTTAGTGCCTGCTGTGTGAGAGGCTTTACTAGGCATGTCCAGCCTCTGATGACAGTCAGGAAAGCATGCCCAAATCATAAACTTACTGAAAAGATCATGACATATTTTTAAGATTTCTTTGGTTACTTGACTGTGCAGAAATTGAGTGAGAATTTTCTGCATGGTAAATGGGTACATATGCCCACCTCTTGCCTATATGCGATGCCTTCCAAATCTGAATTGGGCCTGAGGACCACATGTGGGGTCCATCATGACCTTGTAGAGCTATTTCACCTCTAAGAACTCAACATGCTCAAATAACACATTGGAGGGATCCAATGTGAGTTGTGACCAGAACAGATTTAGCACAACATGGCAAATGGCAAGCACTAGAGGATCTATATTCTTTATATATATAATTGCAAAGGAAAAAACATATTATCTGTTCTTGTTTCATTCTGTTATTATGTTAAAACACTCTGACCCAAAGCAACTTAAGGAAGTGAAATTGCTCACAGGTCACAGCCCATTGCTGAGGAAAGTCAGGGCAAGAACTCAAGTGGGAATCTGAAGTAGAATCCATGGAGGAACACTGCTTGCTGGCTTGCTTGCTGCCTGTGGTAGCTTTCTCATATGTCCCAGGGAATGGTACCTACCTAGGGGATGGTACCTCCCACAGTGAGCTGGGCACTCCTACATGAATCAAGATAATTCCCCACAGACATGCCCACAGCCCAATCTGATGTGAGTCCTTAATTGAGGCTCCCTCTCAGATGACTCTAAGTTGTGTCAAGTTGACAATTAGGGTGAACTAGGGCAATATATTTTTTAAGGGAGGGAGAAAAAGAGAGAGGGGAGCATCCAGGCAGGATTTGCCACAGTTTAGAAACTGTCTGTCTTGAATTTCATGAGACACTGGTGCAAGCTAAGCTCCTTGAGGGCCCCACAAAGAAGGGCCTTGGGTCTTGCTGCAAAAGCCTCAGCTCACTCTGTAACTAATCTCCTTAATAACATCCATAGCCAGGAGGTTTAAAACATCTTTCTCGGTATCTCAAAAAATAAAAAATTCATTGCTTTGCCATTCAAGTTAAGCTTAACCTTAGCAAATCCATTGAAAAGATTCTTTATTTTCTTCAAGGCATTTACAAGAAATCATGTAGATATGTTAACAGAAGCTCAAATATTTCAAATCAACCTCTCAGTGATAGGGCAGCTTAATCTGCTTACCCTTGTTCCCTGGATAGTTCTATATGCTGATGCTCAGACTTCTGAAACTGGTAACCTGGGAGCCCTGGGGACACCGTGTCCCTTTTTTAATAACAGGAGAATAAACTTAGAAGATTGTCTTGGCCTAATCAGTGACTTAACTGTTTTATTTCCAGGCTCTTGCTTCAGAGCAGTCAGGGAGTAAATGGGAGAAATCATCCTCAGAACATTTGCAGAGGGCCCTGCTTGCCTGGAAGGGTTAGTTCTGAGAAACAGCTAAGACACAGTAAGCGAGAAGCATCCTGCAGTCTGCAGTTATTGGCAGTAAGACACCACATTGATTTTTGTTTCCCAAAAAGAGCCTCAGACATATTGAACACTTCAGAATGCTGGAGACAGAGAGAGAGAAGTAGGAAGCCTGGGGGCTGCTGGGAATCTCCATCCCTTGAGCAGAAAGATCTTCTGCCAGTAGCTACCAGCCAAAAACCCAGCTCAAGGCTGGCTGTGTACCCCACACCATCTTCTGGGTAACTTTCCAGGGCTTGTATGGACCAGAGATTAGTTTTGTTGAACAAAATATGCATCTTTTGTCCTGTGAGGAAATGCTGTGTAGCACTGTTGAATTATAGTTTAATAGAAAGAAAAAAGACAACTTGATAGTATTGGCAGTTTTAAGTTTTACTGAACTTGGTTCTCCATAAACTAAATTTAAGGTGTTACTAGAATGTTCTGGCGACTATAAGGAATGTTCCATGAAGAATCCATGCTTTGAGCAAGGCTTAGTAATTCAAAATGCTCCCAGTGTGAGAGCATTTGAGCAGAGTTGTAATTATCCAAATTTTTACAAAGGTTCTTTGTTACCATGGTTACAGAGCTGGTTGCTACCCTTTATTTATAAAGTACTGTCAGCTCATTTTCATCCCTATCAAGTACATGAGCTAGTGAGGACCAACATAGAATTGTTGCTGATAGTTTTCTAATAACAAGAATTTAAGTCCCTAAATGTTCCTATTAAGTGATGAGCCAACCATCTATTCCTCTCCTGCTAAACAGCAGTGTATAGGACCCAAACCTAGCATGAGTGCTCAAAGGCATTGTGCTCTCAATGGTCATGTCTGATGAGAGTCAGATGCCTTGGGGTCACATGAGAATGACCCCTCTCTCCTTGTGTAGAGGACTAGGAACTCTCATGCCAATTCATATGAAAGGATGGAGAGAGACTAAGGGACTGTGAACTTGAGAAACTGTTCACAGAACACAGCCTGAAACCATAAGAAGGCTGAGGCAGCTAGGACCTGAGAAAGTGACCTGGAAGATATTTACTTAGATTTTTTTTTTTCAGGTAGGTTTGGTATGGATGACATTCCATGGCTGACCTTTAACCTTAGTATTCCAGGGGGGTAAGATGCTTGGAACATGGGATCAGATCAAGAGAAACTATTTGGTAGGGCAATGTTGGCCATGTGGGTGTGGCAGGGGCATGCTCACTATGGCTCTTGAGTAGCTGTGCCTGGTGCCAATCCCCCAACATGTCCTGAAGACCATCCCATCAGGTGGTTCCTGACCAGCAGTGACCAGATGGAAGGGATGTTGGGACAGTGTGTACTCTGCTGTGTCTTCTGCAGTTCTCTGGAAAGCAATGTAGAGGGCGGGAGGCTGTGTGGCCATAGGAGTCTTCTCCCCAACTATAGTAGCTACAGAAAGGTTGAAGTTAGTTTTGAACTCTCTCCCTGGTTTGGACCTGTCCTGCTAGACTGTTTCTTAGTCACTGACAGCTGCTATCCTTGGGAGCCCAAAGTTCCTTGTGATCAGTTGTAGAAATTCAATATTTTGAATACCATATTGACTCTACCTGTGATGTCTAGAGGAGACTGTGGGAGGAAAATTAATGATGGAAATGTCTAAATGTAATCAGCACTCACCAAATGTTCTGCCCTCTGAGGTGCAGTACAGCAGAGCAAAGGAGAAATGGATTAGCCACGATTGAAGCAGGGGGCTTAATGCAGCTAGGATGTAATGTGACTGGAAGACTATTTTCACTGCCTGGCTCTAGTCTCCAATTCCATACAGTGTCCCTGGTGGCTGACAGCATGGGGACTGTCTCTTGTGGAGGTGCAGAGGAAAGGGTGAGAGCCATGCAGTAAAGACGCATTCTGCCATGACAGGGGATAGAGTGAGATGGTGCATCTCTGCTCCTCTGCTTTGTCTGCTACAGTGCCAGCCAGATTCACATGTCTGGGTTTACACAGGTCAGCCTAAGAGCAATGGACAAAGACAGGGAATCAGAGCCAGGACACAGCATAAAATGTGGCAGCCATGTCCAGAGCCAGGACAACCAGGGTCCTCCTCCGTCACTGTTCAGCTGTCCTCTGCTGATGCCTCCTCTCTAGCCCCACATCCTGTCAACCCCTCCCCCACATCACCTCTCTTCTTGCCTTTCTATCCTGTCACTTCCATGGCTCCAAAACTGAAATGTGTGTGTGTGTGTGTGTGTGTGTGTGTGTGTGTGTGTGTGTGTCTTCAGTGACACCAACTTATTTTCTTGCACGACACTCTTTCCTCTGGATCACAGCAACACTGCTCCCTTCCGCTGTGATGACAGAGTGCTCTCATCTCATTCAAGTTGTCTTTAAAGATTGCCTCATAGCTATTGATTTCTATAGTCAAAGAATTACAGCGCTAGGGAGCTAGTGTAGAGTTGAGAACATCTGTCCCGGGTGAGCCAGCTGTTTCTGTAAGCGGACAGATAATAAATTGCTTGAGTTTGGCAGGTGATGACTTGTCCATGCTCAATTCTGTTTTTACAGTGAACAAGCTGCCATAGACCCCAAGAAAACAAATGATGTGGCTGGATGCCAAAAAAAAAATCTTTATTTATGGACAATGACATTTGCTTCCATGTAATTCTCCCACATTATTAAATCATCATCCTGTTTTTCATCTATTAAAAAACATAAAACCAATACTAGGGAGTTAATTCAGTTGGGGGATGGCTCATAGGGCCCGTGTAAATGTCAGCCATGCATAGAGGCTGTCTGTGATCCCAGCACTTGGAAATGGGGTGGAGCAGCAGAGATGGGATGGAGGTAGGAGGTCCTGTGAGCAAGCTAGCTGGCCAGACTAGCCAAGTTAGAGGGCTTCATTTCACAGAAAGGCCCTGTCTCAATATGTAAAGTAGAGAACAGTCAAGAAAGACAACAGATGTTAACCTCAAGCCTCCACATACACACATGTACCTATGGACACACACCTGAACACGTGTACCTACACATATATGAACATATACATATGCACACACCATGCATACACACACACACACACACACACACACACACATTCTTAGCTCATGGATCATACAAAAAGAGACAATAAGAAGAGTTTGGTCTAAAAGCCATGGAGGGAGCTAGAAATCTAGTTGGGAGTTTCCTATGAATCTCAGAGCTGAAAGACCATGATAACTTGTAACTGAGCATTCTCTTCCCTGACTTCTAGAACAGGTACGAACAGAGCCAAGCTAGAGGAGGGACATGTCCAGCAGAACTGACATAAGCAAGAACAGATCACACACTTCTCTGAAGTTTGAACTAACAAAGTTCAGGTGCCAGAGAGGTGGTTTAGGGGTTAAGAGCTATCACTGCTCTATCATGAGAACTGGAGTTTAGACCCCAGCACCCATGTCAGGTGACCCATGAACCCCCTGTAACTTCAGCTCCAAAGGAACCAATGCCCTCTTCTGGCCTACACACACACACACACACACACACACACACACACACATATATACACTCACAGAGGGACATGAGGATAAAATTTTACTCTTACGAAACAAAGTGCATTTGTTACCCTTTGTCACTCAAACCCTCTAGACCGGAATGGCGCTGAGGTCAATCAAGGTCCCAGGCTTCTGCTCCACCCTCTTCACGGGTGTCAAAGCTTCACTGTGGACAAGGGAATGTTCTAAGGAGATGCAGGCTGCATAGTAGGTGCCAAGGGTGAGTATGGCAAGACACTTCTGCTCATAACTCGCTATCTAGATGTGACATATGCCCTCCAGGGTGCCAGAGTACCATGGGGCAGTTGCTCAGAAAAGGGGACAAGCTTGAGAAGCCAGTCTGCATTACTACCCTTGTGACTCTGTGAGCAGAATACCTGATCGAAGGAGGAAGAGGGGAAAGGGTCATTTGGGCATGTGGCTATTCACATTATGGCAGACCAGGAAGCAGAAAGAACAGACTATGACCAAAGGCAGACCTTCTACCAGCCAGACCCTACCTCTCAAAGGATGCGCTGCCTTCAAAGAAGAGATAGACCATTCCAAAATAAGAACATGTAAGAGACATTTCACAGGCAAACCATAAGATTCCTCCCTGCCCCCCAAATGTTTGTGGTCATCTCATATTACTAAATGCAGCCAATCCAACTTCAAGAGCCCCAAGTCTTAACAGTCCCAAAATGGTTGAAAAGTTTCTATTAGTACTCAAAACAGTCTCTCAGCTGTGAGCAGCACAAGGTTAAAAATTATCATCACACAAGAAGAATTGTGAAGATAGAAAATCCTGGAAGCACTCTCTTTCCAAAGAGTCTTTCATTTGTATGCTCGGGAACTGCCGATGGGTAAGGTCTTGTCCTCAACACCCTTTTCTACAATCCCAGCACAAATGGTCTGACTCTTAGTGGCACTAATCTTTGTAACAATGTCTTAGTTAGGGTTGCTATAGCTGTGATAAAACATCATGACCAAAAGCAACTAACATTCCATATAAGAGTTTACCATCAAAAGCAGTGAGGACAGGAACTCAAGCAAGGCAAAAAACCCGGAGGCAGAGGCCAAAGAGGAGAATTGCTTACTGGCTTGCTCCCTGTGGCTTTCTCAGTCTGCTTTCTTACAGAAGAACCCCAGAGCCACCAGCTTCACCCATAATAGGCTGGGCCTTGCCCGATTAATCACTAATTAAGAAAATGCCCTATAGTCTTGCCTACAGGCCAATCATGTGGAGGCACTTTCTCAAGTGAGGCTCCCTCCTCTCAGATGACTCTAGCTTGCATCAAGTTGACATAAAACTAGCCCGCACAAACAAGTATAGCCATTTTGTCTATGCCTGATGCTTGCTTTGTCTGCATTAAACACACTCTTTTCCTGATTCATTCTCAAAACCCTTCTACTCCATATTTTGTTGGGATTATCACTATATATCTTGCTAAAGGCAGCAGTAATAACCATGCCAGATAGTATGCTACCTTGAAATTTCCTCTGAAAAATTCATTTCTCAGTGACTTTTAAATTCAGCCTCCCCCAAGCTTTCAGGATACGTTCAGGCATAGCTAAAGTCTTTGCAATAAAAATGGCCTTTCACCCGGGTCCCAAAGGAGCCCTGTTCCCATCTGAAGCTTCTCAGCAATCTTTCCTGTCTGTGTTTCCATCAGGCACTGGTCTTCTCAACACCCTGTGCAATCAGTTACCTGCCAGACTCTGCTTCCAGGGTCGAGGGCTCCTCTAGACTGCATCTCCACACTTTTCCAAGTTCTCTTGAAACTCAGTTCCAAAGCTGAAGAAGCACACTGTGATACTTAGTCACAACAGTGACCTGACCTTCCTAGTGTCAAATTTTCTGTGTCAGTTGCTTTTGCATTGCTGTGACCGTAACACCTGACAGAAGCAACTTGGAGGAAGCAAAGTTTATTTGGTTTCTAGTTTTAGAGCAATTTGAAGCCATCATAGTAAGGAAGGCATGGCTGGGCAGCTCCATCTATGGCAGTCAGAGCATCAGCAAGAACCTATGTACTGTGCTTCACCAGGAGGCAGAAGAAGCTGTACTAGAACCAGGATGTGGTGATAGCCTTCAGAGGCCCCTCCCTATTAATCTACCACCTCCATGCTGGCCCTACTATTGGCCTGTCTTTAAGACAGCACCACAAAATGGGAGCCAAGATTCAAAACATGAACCAGTGGAGCAAAGGGAGCATTTCAGGTCAAATGGTAGCATTCACTGAAGAATTCACCATGGCCAGTGTTCTTGAGAACAATGGACATCCAATCTATTGACCCAAACAGAAGATGGAGTCTCTGGAGAGAAGTCACAGCATCTCAAAATCAATGGGACAATTAGAGAGAGCTAGGCTCAGAGTGCAGCGTCTGCAGGAATCCAGGTATGGGCTGGCTGGGATGCTGTTCTGAGGGTAGGGAATATGGGGGGCATGGTAGGAGGACTGCATTGCCCTCCCAGTTCACTGATGGTATAGTGTCCTGATGTTGGGGATGACTCATCCTCTATTGGCCCACCCAGAACAATTGCAGAAAGGCATGGGGTGAGGGGTTAGGGTTTATAGTATCTTGTTGCAAAATCACTTTCTGCTTCATGATTCAGGGATAATAGCCTGGGGGCAAGCCAGATCTTTAGCTTTTATTAACTCTTGGGTGAGCAGCTATATGAATGCCTCGCACACCTTGTGTGAGCTTCTTCCTTGGCAAATATAATATAGTAGGTGTGACCCAGCAAACATCCTTCCAACTGCCAGAAAGAAACATAGGCATCATCCCCAAAGATACACAGGACCTCGCCTCAGCAACTGCTGTGTGGTATGTGATAACTGCAAACCTCTGGTTCTGGAAATCAGAGCTGCATCTACATTTGATGCAAGTCAATACAGACTTTGAGCATTTTAGAAAGATTGTTGAGCATTTTAACTCAACATAAATATATTGTCTGTTTGACTTCATGAAAGAAGAGAAATCTGAAGGCACATAGGACGAAGTCCCCTTAAGGCTTGAAAAACCTTGCTGACAATTAATTGCTCAATCTCAAGAGCATTGAGTAAACGACGTATGTTCAATGTTTATAGTTTTAAAGCTTTTAAATTATGCATTGGTTATGGGAAAAAGTCAGATACATCTGCACCTTGGGGTAGCATGGTGAAATTGAAAATCTATAGTAGATACATCTGATACTTGGAGGCTCATAAGCTGGACACTAGCCTTAATTATTCTCTTCACTGTTTGCTTCTTGAGGCTTTTATTTTTTTTCTCATACTAGAAGCTTCACTATAGAGAAATATATAACTCTAAACTCCCGTTTCTAATGTTTTCCTTGTCTAATAGTGCCAGGGACACACAGTGTAATGATGGAGGTCTATGCTCATGCCTCTTGGTTTTAGAAGGAAATGTTCAGCCGTCTCTAGTTCTCCTGAGCATTTCTGGAGGCTCTGGTGGCAGAAATGTCCTCTGACACGACAGACCTGGGCCATGCACAAAGTACAAGGCTCTCCTAAGAGTTGCTGAGCAGCCAGGTGCAGAATTCTGCCTCCCTGAGTCCTACATGGTCACCTGCTGGACTGTCCCCACAGGAAGGACCTACCCTCTCCTTCTGAAGACATAAATACATCTGGCAGTCAGTTCATTAAAAGAAAAGCCAATAGCTCTGTGGGTACCAAGCCTGAAATATGTTGGAGTTTTAAATAGATGTTGCCAGAAGACATTTCAGGGGGTGTTGCTCCATGAAGATCTGGGACTCTGTGCCACCCTGAATGGAGTTCTACTCACTGGGACTAAGTCTCTATGGGTCTACTCAGAACCACACTTTTAACCCCTTCTCCCGAACATAGCGCATCATGGAAAGTGACACCCTATCTGCCACTATGTGGCTCCCTGCATGTTTCCTGTATCTCAGCCCAGTAAGGGTGAGAAATTCAGGTAGCCTGCATCCCTGGTAATGCTACAGGTACTTATCATGGCCCTCATCCTGAATTGTGTTTCAAGTCTCTGTCAGGCTCCCAACCTCTGGTTAGCCACTGGGGCTCAGCAACATGGATACTTGGTGAACGGGGAGGAGCAAGGCGGGGAGAAGAGAATTCAAGAACCCTTTCCTCAATGACAGTGGGCAGTCAGCCCAATTAGGAAGCAAAGACAATCCACATGTATCAATTTCTGTCTGCCGCTCAGGTGTAGTCCAGGCATTTGTCATCTCCGGAGCCACCACGGTTGGCCGCAACTCCTACCATGGGAAACAGTGGTTCTATAGCACCTGCACCTGTAGTTATGAAGTTCATGTAGCAAGATGGCATTTTGCCACACACGAACTGCATGGCATGCATCCGCAATTACATAGACACTTTGGGAAAAAACGATGTCTTCTGACTTGAGACTGTAGAATGAAAATTAGAAAGCCAGGCAATCCTCAGTCCATCAATCCATGAAGTAGTCTGCCAAAAGATGTGTAAATCACTCCATAGTTCTTTCCGCTGAGATATGATCAGGACCAACTCTTCCTCTGCCTTTTATTATGGCTTCAGATCTGGGACCCTGGGAAGTGTGGCCCAACACAAGCTTCACCTAATACAGAGACTTCAAAGCAGGGGAGGGAGGTTAAAAAAGTGGTTGTCCAGCTGGGCAGTGGTGGCACACGCCTTTAATCCCAGCACCAGAAGGCAGAGGCAAGTGGATCTCTGTGAGTTCGAGGCCAGCCTGGTCTACAAAGCGAGTTCCAGGAAAGGCACAAAGCTACACAGAGAAACTCTATCTCGAAAAATAAAAAAAAAAAAATAAAATTAAATTAAAAAAAAAAGTGGTTGTCCCCATGTCACTCCATCTTGAGTACCTCACAGTTATATTAAGCAAGGTTTGCTTCCTCCAACAGGGCCACTGGGTGCCCCAGCTCTGTTCACATAGTCAGAGATTCTCACTAGTTCTCTCCAGGCCTGGGCATTCGAGAGCTCTGGAGAAGGTACTGGGGGCTCAGGGACACAGGGCAACCCTAGGGTTTGATCTCTGCTCCAGCAAAGTACTCAATATGTCAGAGCCCCTCACTCCACAACCAAGCTGAGTTTTCCTTTGGCAGTACACAGAGGGCAGAACCTGCCATTTTGAATGGCTGTGCACATTTGGAAAGAATAGGGCAGAGATGAATAGGATCGGGGGGAGTCGCCAGCAGCAGCCCACAGCACCCCTCAGCTGTCAGGTGGAAACTGAGATCCTACTGAGGACTCCAGTTCCGTGACTTCTCTTGAATCTTGCCGACTTGACTCCAGGGTACCAGAGATATGGATTTACTGTCTCCCTTCCAGAGATTTCCACACCTACTCTGTTTCATGGGAGTGTGAAACTGAGTCTGGAAAACATCCCATGTGGGACAATGAGAACCAAGAGGGGCATTGGAGATCGTGTAATAGGACCATTCAGTCTGCTAGACCCAGACATCTGGTCACAGGCTTCCATGTTACCTCTACTTCGAATAGTAAACAACAGCTGTCTGTGCACCAAGACCCCAGCAGTATGGAATTCAGTGGATCCGGTACCTGCTTTAAAGAGACCTTGACAGGTCTGATGGCAGGCTGTCAGTGTCACTCTTGCTTTCGGCATCACTAGAAATTCAAGGTACTTCCCCCATGTAGGAGAATGACAGGCCCTGTTTCATGATGCCACCTTGCCATATTTAGTGAGTGGCTGGCTCTTCAGCGAGCTGTTCACAGGTCTCTGATTCTCCCTGGTAATACATAGACCCCGAGAACATGGAACTGGGGATGTAGCTCAGTTAGAAAGCCCTGGTAGTCTTGCTTCACAGCCCTGCATATAACCAAGTATGGAGCTGTAATCCAGCCCTTGGGAGGTGGAGGCAAGAGGATCAGAAGCTCAAAGTCACTCTCTGCTGTGTAGTAAGTTGGAGGCCATCCTGGGCTACATGAGTCCCTATCTCAAACAAGCAAGAAGATACAGGCCAAGCCATGGGCTTTAGCCCTGTCGATGCTGCTCCTGAAAAAGTCTCACTAAAAATCTCTCCAATAATAGAGTATGTCTCCAGTCTGTCTCCACTTCCCTACACCTGCCAGTGCCTTAAGAGAAAAAGAGGCTGCAAATTAAGGTACTCATAAGTGTCCTTGGATTTGCCGCACAGCATGGCTGGCCTGGAAGGTGAAAATTCTGTAAGAAAACCAAAACAACTTTAGCGCAGGAGTGAAAGATAAAGATGCCGCCGCCTGGTGGTTGCCTTAGGCATGCACAGAACAGACTCCCGCTCTCAGGGAGTTGATTTGTGAGAATTTGCGGCTCTCTGATGATAATGAGCCTCGCTAGCACTGTGTGATATGCAAATAACACAGTGCTGATTAGCATGAGAGGCTTCAAGCCTTGCGAGGTAAAAGCTGCATTTGCCTTCTGGCTTGATGTTCTCTGATTTCTTTTTTAACCCCCCATTAAATTCTGCTCCCGGCACCTTGGATAACGTATTTAGTGGCAGGAGAAGGCAGCAGATGCAAGCAAGAATAAATAAGATTTTCCATATTTAGAATGAGGCCATTTATTTCTGAGTACAGACCTATCAGGCGTGTTATTTATGTACTTTGCAATTTTTCTTGGACCCAGATTCCAAAGGGTGCTTTGGTGGAAGCAGGGCTGTACAGGCCGTCATGGCAACAATTGAGTTCTTGGCACAGTTCCTGTAGGATGAGCCTAATTCCACCTCACTGGCTCCACTCTATTTGGGTCTGTTCTTGCCTCATTAAAAGATGACAATCTGCAGTGCTGAAACTAGCCAGGCAGACGGGTTCTCCTGTGTTGAGCCGCACAGCAGAGTGGAATACCACAGGTTAGCAGGGGAACAGCATTCTTTTTTACACAAATGCAGAAAGCAAGTAACTAACCAAGCTCGGCCCGTCCCTGCCCTGTGACTGGGGGTGATGGGCTCAGGTTCCTCCTACCAGAAGCTCCATCATCACTGTGCCATGTTTGAATGGGTTCCACATGGGACTCTGGGTCAGGACTTCACATATCCCAGATACTAAGCAAGCTGCCATCATCTCGGAGCCCATCCCTTGGTCTCTCAAAGGGTTCTAATAGTATTGCCACATGCTTGCGTCTTACAAATGCTCACTAACTACTGTAGTAGGAAAACACATGCACTTGGCTCGGTGACACCTGCCCTTCCCATCTCATTAGAGTGCAGTGAGGTTCAAAGGACACAGCCACACATTGTTTGATTGCACGTTGGGGAGAAATGGGTTATGAATATTTGGTTTATGCAGCATTGAAGCAGAGAGAGAAGAATGCTCAGGCTAATAATAATAATAATAATAATAATAATAATAATAATAAAACAAGCCTAGCATATGTAAGAGTTTGCAGAGGTAGCTAGAGAACATTCTAGAGTTTTGGCATTTGAGGTGGGAGAGAGGGGGCGTGACTAAGTGGAATCATTCTGCCTTGGACCTGAGTTCCAAAAGCATTAATAAGATTTGGGACTCTCCACGAAGTCCCCAGAGTCCCCTCTGGTCTGTTGATGAGAATATTAAAGCCCTCCCTTGTGAGAAGGGCAACTCCAGGTTGGGAGTGGGACACAGCCCTGATGTAGCACCTCCCTACTTTGACTTTCTTGGTAGACTGGGGCTTAGTGACAAAGTCCCTCCACTGTGAGATCCCCTCCCCTCCATGTCCCACCCCAAGCTTGACTGTTCCACTCTGTCTCAATTATCCCTGATAGAGGTAGCATGCTGTAAGCTCTTCTCAAGCTTCTGGAAGTTTCTCCTGGGTTGATTTGTTCATACAGTAATTCTGGCAACCAGAGTTATTTCTGTCTCTTTGGCTGAATTACAACTAGCCAAAATAAATAAATAAATAAATAAATAAATAAATAAATAAATAAATAAAACAAAACAAAACAAAATGCCAGGGGCAAACACTTCACGGCATGGTTCGGGGCTTAGGATCCTCTGTGCTATTTAGATTTAAGCAAAGGAGAATTCACTCTGTCTGTTGCTTCTACTGGAAAAATAAGTTGACATTTTCTGCCAACCAACACAAAACAAACAGAAGATTTATTCAAAGAGCCAGATAAACATCTGATCCTCTGAAACTCAACTCGATATTCTGTCTTTACCTCGGAAATGACTCACAGGAAGGAGGCAAAATCAGACCTGGGCAGCCCTCTCTAACTCAGGCATAAGTCCCATAAAACCAGAGAGATGTCACTTAATGTTGCTCCCTCAGTTGTCGTTCTACTGATGGCTTCAGCCATCATTTTGCAAGTATTCTTGGAATAGACGTGCTGGAAGAGGGATCAGAGACCACGATGGCAATTTCACCTTACAGAAAGCAGCAAAGATACTTCAAGCCCCTTCACAGAAACTGCCTATCTGCACAGTCACACTCTTACCCTGTCTGCCCTGTCTTAGGGAAAAGTCCATCTCCCCATTGTGCTTTGTTAAAGCCAGAAAAGGTTCTAGAACTTCAGCATTTGTGGGAGGAACAGAGAGGACATGGTTGAACTGGGAACTTCTGGACAGGTACCGGCCAGCTGCTGCTTCTACTTTTTTGTTTTTGTTTTTCAAGATAGGATTTCTCTGTGTAGCCCTGGCTGTCCTTGAACTCACTCTGTAGTCCAGGCTAGCCTCAAACTCAGAGATCCACCTGCCTCTCTGCCTGCCTCTTGAGTGCTGGGATTAAAGGCATATGTCGCCATACCCAGCTCAGTGTCAGCTTCCAATCCAGGGTACATTCCCCGCCCTCTGATGGAAGCAGGAGGCAATGCAGTTCAACAGAGTACTAGAAAACCTCTCCAGGCCTCCAGCTGAGCACTGAGGCATTGAACCACCCACACTTCCGTTTGTTTTGAAGTCAGTTATTGAGCACTTGCTGTTTGCAAAGCACTTTTAAAGGCTGTGTTTGGAACAGATACTTCTCAGTTCCCGCCTGTTCAGAACACAGACGGTGCAGACTGAGTTGAGAAAGCTAGAAGTTTCTGCGAGTGAGATGCTGTTGTGGACATGGAGACAAATCAGTTGTGCCCCATGCTATACTGGAGACAGGGGAAAGACCAGAAGTAGATGCAGCACTCAGGAATGGGCGTTCACCTCAGATGATGCATCTCAGTTTAGCTCAACTGGAGTCATTCACAGAGCACCTCCTATCCCCTGCATGGTGTGGCCATTTGCCCTCTAGCTAGGCATGAATTCCTCCAGGACATCACTCTAATATAGAGCGACAGTTAGCAAAGGAACTGAAGGGGTGTTCAGCAGAGCATGCCTACTACACATGGCTGGATTCCCCTTCTCAGCACAAGCACTCACATCCCCACTTCCGGTCCTGTCCAGACTCTAAGTCACACACTGTCACTGTGTTCTAAACAGCTTGTATGGAGCTCAGGTCAGGATGCTGGTAATGATGAATGGGTATGATATGGCACTGTGCAGTTTGAAAATGTAACATCATGTAATAAATGAAGATATGCCTAGGACCCAGATCCACCATTCACCCCTAGAGAGGACACTGAATGTACCTGTCACTCTAATCCACAGTCCACCTCACCCTGAGAGGGGACACTGGGTGTGCCTGTGACCCTAATCCACTGTCCACCTCACCCTGAGAGGGAACACTGGGTGTGCCTGTGACCCTGATCCACTGTTCACCTCAATCTTCAGGAGGTCACTGGGTGTGCCTGTGACCCTGATCCACTGTTCACCTCATGCTTAGAGATGTCACTGATTCACCACCAGCATTATCCTAGCACTAGGCCGATGCAGTCGCCTTTCTCAAATGGTAGAGACAGCTACCATTATCACTGTCAAATGAAAAGTAGAGTTGGTAAGCACTTTGTCACCTCCTGGTCAGTGTCCCCACCATGAGTACAGCTTGGACTTGAGAATAGGTTAGCTAGCCTAAGGACACAGCCTTGGCTTAGAGTAGAATAATTCTAATGTGCCCATTTGGAACCAGAACTTCATCCTCTGGAGTGTAACACACTATCCACTGTGAGTCACACTGTGAGTGTGACCCCAGGAAAGAGGGAGACGGGCAGAGAATGGAGACCAAACACTTGAGAAGGGCTGAGCTGAGCCCAGGGTGTGCTTTACTGGATTCCATTCAAATTCTATAGCAGGGGGACATCCTGTGTCTGTGGCTGACACCCGTGCTACTGCTACTGCGTATGTGACAGAAATAGGTTCCCATTCACTTAGAATCCTCACACCAGCCTGAGGACTGATGGTGGACTCCTGTTCTTTCACCATTGGAACCGAAAGTAAGTCCTGAGCCAATTCTGCAGGGCCCAGGAACCACCCAAGAGCCGTTCATAACTTAGAGCTAATTAACCTTTTCTTTAATAAACCTTGCAACCTAATTTCCTGTCTGGTACGTATTGTGTTTTCACTGGTGTTAGGAAATAATTATACAGAACATCTCAGTCTGATTAGGGCAAGTGCTCATGAATTAGGGTTTTCTTTATATATATATAATAGATGGTCCCCCTTCAGTTCTTCCTAAAAGCAAATCTTATTCTTAATTTTTATATAGTGTTCTGTTAATTCTTTGAGAATGTTATGCAATGTATTCTGACCATATTCACCACCCCCCAACTCTACTCGGATCCACCGAACCCCCCCCCCCCCCCCACTTCAAGCCCACTGAGTACAGTTTGTGTTGGCCAAGTACTTTTGGGTACGGGCCTGCCCTGGAGTGTGGTTGACCTACCAGGGGTCACACCATTAAAGAAAACTGACTCTCCCAAGCAGCTGTCAAATACCAAAGGCTCCTTGACTAGGGGCAGGACTTCACACACACACCCCTCCAGCCTCCTCCATTCTGGGATTTTGTCTGGCTTGCACAAGTTTTGTGCTTGTGGTTGCACCGTTGTGAGATCACATGTGCAGCTGCTCCACTGTGTCCAGAAAGCACCATATCCTTGAAGCTGTTCACTGCTTCTGGCTCTTACAATCTTCCTACCCACTCTTCTTCAAAGATCCCAGAGCCGCAAGGGGAGGGGTGTGACATAGACATCATGTTTAGGCCTGAGCCAAACCATAAAGAAATATTACCTATAATTTAAGGCAATCATTTTATTTTGTATCAAGTGTCTTTCATAAGAGGATGAAAATTAAAGCCTGCCCTTTGTAAGAACCATGTAAACACAACCATGGCTGGTAGCTGAGTCCCTGGTTTAAAATTCTCATCTGAGAGTCCCTGTTTCTTTTAACTTTCTGATGCATATTAAGAGAATGATCAGCTTTGGGAAAACAGCAGGAAGAAAATTATAACTGTAGGGAAAGGAAAACTCATTACAGAGTTGATCATCCATTTTACCTGAGATACTAAACCAGTCACTAGGTACATTACTATGGTCACATCAAAGCTACAGTGTTATGTGTGATGTTCTGCTTGAAAGTGGACGTATTTCAGGAACAGTTTATACAAGCCTTGGTCCATCCTAGACACAGGTGCCAGCCACCTCCACGCTACCTGGCTGCCTGGCTGCCTGGCCTGGACTCAAAGGGGGCTCATAGGTAGGAGAGTTAAGGCTCTGAAGTTCCCAAAAGCCAAAGAGCCTTGAGCTCTGATTGCATGGATGGGTGTAGCATGAATCTTAAAATGTCTTATTAATAAAAAACAAACCTGAGGCCAGTTATTGGGGTGAACACTAGAAGATCAGAGAAGCAGAAAAAAGCCACAGCTTCCTCACCTTGCCAGTTCCTCAGCTGATCCTGTTTCCTCAGACTGGAAGCCTCTCAGCCCTCATCCAGAATGAATCTCAGCTGAACTGCTGCTCCAAAGCCTGAATGCTTAACCAGCCAAATGCTTCTAGTTTCTGGTCCCCACGCCTTATATACCTTTCTGTTTTCTACCATCACTCCCTGGGATTAAAGGCTCACTTTCTGGGATTAAAGCCATGTGTCATCCTTCCTTGAACAGATGGATTTCTGCCTCTGGAATGCTAGGATTAAAGGTGTGTGCTACCACTGCCTATCCTCTATGTTTAATATTGTGGCTGTTCTGCCTCTGACCCCAGATAAGTTTATTAGAGTGCACAATATTTTGGGGAACACAATACTACCACAGATGGGCACTGGTAGGAGAGAGGGGAGAAAAGAAGATGGACGAACAGCACTGACCCCATAACTTCCCACTCTGGGGCACCATGAGCCATGGGCTGTTACTGAAACTTTCTCCCTTTGGAGGTCTGGAGGGTGGGGACTCACAGTGCCCAATGCCATGACTGCTCTTTTGAGACTGGAAATCTCATCCAACAATTGAGCCAGTCTGTGTTTACCAGGAACTTAGTGCTGCTGGGTCTTACAGGAATTCAGTGAAAGAGCTACACACACATACACACACACACACACACACACACACACACACACACACACACACACACACACAGTGTTAGCCTACGTTTTTTGATAAGAAAGGAAAACAGAAGTACCCAGAATTAGGCTTGGAGGTTGGGGACGTTGGAAGGGAAGCAGTCTGCACTTCCTTCGGTCTCTACCTTCTGTCAGTCCTTCCTCCCTGGGCACACTGGCCCCCTGAGGAGGAGCTGCTGCTGCAGGGAGGTAGTATGGTGAGCACACTTGAACTGCAGTGGCTTACTTGGACTGGGCTATTGCAGAGGAGATGCATCTTTATACACGACATAAAGATGGGACACTAGGGACAAGTGGTTCAGCAGGTAAAGGCGCTTGCCACCAAGCCTGGGGATCTGAGTTCAGTCCCCGTGACTGGAGGGAGAGGACCAACTCCTAGCTGTCGTCTGACTTCCACACACTTTCTGGGACTTGTACCCATGCACAAAATATTGTAATAATGTAACAATGTGATAATGCTTGTTTTTAGAAAATAAGCAGTGGAAGGCAGCTGTGGTGAGATTGGTGAAAATCTGCTCATTTCCTCCTCAGTGGTGTGAGCCTTTGACAGTTTCTTTTTTCCGATTTCATGGCCAGGATGGGCTGCTTCCCTCTCCACCAGAGCCCGCGGGCCCCTCGTGGCAGGCTCCGATCCTCTCTTCGCTAGCCTCTTCAAATGTTTGATTATCACTTGATTATCTCCCCCAGTAAGGACCCTCTTGTGCTCTGATGGCTCCTTCACATCCGCTCTCAACATGCAGTGTGGCAGGGAGAATGAGATGCTGCTTTCTGACACCAGCCTCAAGCAGGCACAGAGCCTCTTCAGGAAGCAACTCATCCCTCTCACCTAGTACAGACAAAGGACCATGGGATCACCCACAGACCTGCAGCCAGCAACTGCCACCAGAGGCCAAAGGCTGCCTCGCCCCCTCTCCTCCCTTCCTTCCCTGAGTCTTTCAGTCCCAACTCCAAGCCGGCCCCAGCTCCCCGCTTCTGAGTTCCAGCTGGGACTTCCATGTTACATATGACCTTGAACTGAAACCTACACTCCTGTTTCTCAGGGAAGAGCCAGAACCAATCAGCAAGCACTGTACCCATGAAGCCGGGCTCAGGCTTCAAAATAATGCCTCTGCTCTCCAACTCACGATGTCTGCAAGAATGCTCCTGAACTCCTTATCCTCCTGCCTCCACCTCCCTCCTGGCTCTTAAAGTATTCTCAGTGTGTCTGTCCATAGTGTGTTCTCAGTGTGCTGTGCTAGGTTGTCACCGAGTGAATGGATGGCTGGATGCCAAATGAATGAGGAATGAGAGCTTTGCTACATATATATATATATATATATATATATATATATATATATATATATGTGTGTGTGTATGTATGTATGTATGTATGTATGTATGTATGTATGAGTCAACAGTGGAGTGAGAAAAAAAAAAGAAAAGGGGTATATGCATGACACTCTGGTATTCATTTGGATAAGAGGTCCATGAATAGAAGGCTTTGGGGCCATGACTTCAGGTCCCTCAAGTGCCCATTAAATAAAGATGGAGAAAGAAGGGTCAAGGAAAGCCATAGCAACAAGGCTAACCCAGGAACAGGAGCCTGGCTTCCTGGCTTCCTGGCTCAGGTGTTCCCTTTGCTTCATTTTTCCTACACAAAACATTTGCCTTTAAGATGCTCTGAGTGAACCTGAACATGATGACCTCGGACAGTGACATCTTTGAATCAGGCTGAGCCTGGCAGGGCTAGCCTTTCCTCTCCTCTGTACTTACAAGGTATACCAAAGGCCAGGGCAGGTGTGCCCTGTCTGTGATGCTGGCTGGCTGGCTACCAACTATTCAGAAACAGCTCTGCTGCAAAGGAAGGGACCATAAGTGTGCAGACCTACCTTTTATGCCCCCAGCCCACTGAGTCAGAGAGAATACACATGCAAGAGGGTTTAGGAGCAAATAGATTTCTTCTGTTCCTAGTGAAACAGGAACAGACCCTGGCCTCTTAGCCTCACTTTGCCTTGCCTCAGAAAATGAAACCTGTGGGCCTGGAGAGACCATCTGTGGGACACATTAAGGGTCCCTGTGAGATACTAGCTAGGACTGTTTCCAGAAAAGTCCCCAAGTTTCCCTATTTCACATCTGTGGCACTCTGAACCACCTTCAAACTTCCTTCCAGCTGAACGTGAATGGTGGGTCTGTAGATCAGGGACCCCTGCATCCAGCCTCCAAAAGGACTGCACATCCTTGCCACTGTGAGGGATCTTTCCTCCCGCCCATAGGTTTGGGTCCTGGTATCAGTCCCTCCCATCTGAGCTGGATGTTGTCCCCAAACAGCTGTCTACAGGTCTGTACAATTGCCCTTTTGTGTCCCTTAGCAGTGAGCTCCCTTTTCACAGAGCTGGCCAGATGGAGAAGAACACACCCTCTACCTGGGTCAGGTCCCTTGTGGATTTTGATGGGATGCTAGCAGGCAACCTTGCCTTCCACTTGGAAATAGCAGTAACTGTCCAGTTCTGGATGGTACCTGCTGGAAGAGCAAGCTGTCCAGTGAAAAGCCTGATCCTCAGATGTTTCCCATCTCAGACTCAAGCCCTTTGACCCACATGCCCCTACTCCTCACCCTGCCCACTTCTCCTAGTTAGTTTCTATTGCTATTATTTTTTTAAAAAGAGCACCAGGATCAAAAACAACTTGGCATAAAAAGGGTTTTAGTTCACCTCACAGCTTACAGTCCTTCATGAAGGGAAGTCAGGACAGGAAACTGGAGGCAGGAACCGAAGCAGAGACCACAGAACTCTGATGACTGGCTTGTTCCCCATGACTTGCTCAGCCTGCTTTTTTATGTACCCCCAAATCACCTGCCTAAAGATGACGCCATCTACAATGAGCTAGACCTTCCGCATAATTCATTAATCAGGAAAATGAACTACAGATGTACCTACTGGCCATCTGATTGGAATCATTTTCTCAATTGACATTCCTCTTTTCAGATTACTCTTGCTAGTGTCTAATAGACAAAAAAAGAAAAAAGAAAAAAAAAAAGCAACCAGGACACTGCTGGCTGGTCACTGCCTTCTCTTTGTTTCTGTTACTCTATCTTTTATAGATCCCACATGCAATTGAGTTTGTATGCAGTCTCTAGTTTGTCTTCCTGTGTCCAGCTTATAACACTCATCCTGGTGTGCCCCAGGTTCACTCTTATTACAGTGCCAAGATTTCTGTCTCTGCCAGTCATTCAGGCCCAGACTGTGCACCAAAGCTGCCTGTGGAGCTTCTGCGGGAGGGAGGACACAGGACTCCCCATGCCCAAGTCACCAGAAGCCACAGTCCTCATCTGGGTAGACAACACCCACACACTCACAGCATCTCACCAGTTTGCACTCCGCTTCACACTTGTCAGATGTGCTAGCATGAGAATGGAGGCCTCCCAGCAACCTGTATGACATTGGCCTTTATCACTTGAGCCAAAAGGAGGTTTGTCCCACTAGACACACCCTTAAGGCAGCCTGCACAAATGAACAACACTGCAAATGATTTCGTCAGCAACAGAGAAACCAGCCCGTGTTCCTGTGAGCTAAGCTTACATTTCCTCCCCCAGCATCTTACAGAGAAAACCATCGATGAGCTGGTGTCCTCAAATGTGAGTGTGTGTGTGTGTGTGTGTGTACTGAAAGTGTGCCCCAACAGAGTGAGCAAAGAGAGGAAAATAGGTCTTCCTCCTTCCTGAGTTATTGTACTTGCTTAGAAAGGTGAGCTATTCATTTCGTTCCAAGCAAAGGGTTCATGGAATAAATCCTCTTGATGAAATGGGGATTCTTTCCCTATCGGCAGATCTCTGTTTTCAAAGTACATCTGGCTCATCCAAGTTACACAGATGCCTCATTAGGTGAGGGATGTTGGAAAAAGTGTTTGCAGAGGATTCAGAAGAGGCTCTGTTGTCAGGGTTCCATCTGCCCCATATTTCCCTCTTAGCGTCTTACACTTAATTCTTTTCTTCATGAGCAGCCAGCACACAGAAGCACAAAAAGCAAACAAAAACAAAACCCACCAAAGAACAGTGTGCCGAAGGACGGGAGGGTAGAGGGAGTGGGAAAGTCTGCAATCCTAGTGTTGTGGGCTCTGCGTTTTAGAGTGGCAGGATAGCCCCACCTCTGTATGAGTGTTCCTTGTGTGCAGGTGCACATGTGTGTATGTGTGTTTGTGTGCAAGTGGAGGCCAGAGACAAATCCCTAGTGTTGATCTTTAAGTATCACCCCCTTGTTTTCTGAGATGAGACCCCTCATCACTAAGTAGGCTAAACTGGTCAGCGGGCCAGTGAACTCCAGAGATCTGCCTGTTCCCACAGCCCCAGCCTGGGCCACCATTCCAGACTTAGTTCACTTACTTGTCCTGCAGACATGGCCCAGGTCTCCTACCTCACACTGTATCAATTAAATGATCTCTCCATCCCTAGAATATCTTACCGTGGGGTGCAGTTTACAGTAACTGGCATATGCCCACCCCACCCCTGACGTGTGTTACTCTAACCCATGCACTCCAGGTTCTGGCCCAGCTGTTACAACTCCAAAGGTACTCTTTTCTTTTTTCAGAAACGATGTATTTACTGTTACACAGGCATCCCTACACTCAGTAGTGTGAATGGGTTAAAGGGTGAAGTGCCAATTTTTTAAAATGATTTTTATTAATTAAATGTGTTCTTTGGCAATTTCATATATTTATAAAATGCATCCCGTTTGTTCCCACCCCCTTTCTTTCTCCCACTGCTCTTATCACCCCCTCCTCTCTACAAGTGCCTTTCCCCCTTTGTTTGGTTTGGTTTGCTTGTTTTGTTTTGTGACTATGACTTTAACGAGGACTACCTGTGTGGCCACTGGCATTAAACTATATTGGAGCCCGCTGGAGTCATCATTTGGTACACAACTGACGAAAGAAATGACTGGCCCTTCCAGAGTAGATCCGTTGTAGATTAACCCTCCCCACAACACTAGGATTGTTTCATGACGTTGGTGTTCTCTGAGCTTAAACTCACTGCTCGGTGGTGCTTGGTGATGGAATTGATAGCGACTCCATTCTCTTTGTCTGGTGGTGACCCTCCTTGGCTGTGCTGCTCAGGCTAAAGTCCCATTTCCTCCCAGGCTGAGGACCAGTCTAGAAGTGAGATGTGGAAGGAGGAAGGGATGGAGGGTAGTTTGGTTTGCACAAAACTGGCATCCTGTCATCCCAAAGATCTATGGGGTTGCTCTGAGTTCAGTCGGGAGGAGCAGAGGTGTCATCTCTCCAGGGCTTTGCTGTAACTGTGCTTGTCTCTTCATTGGCTGTGTCTCTGCATGACCAGCCATCTTTCTACTAGGCTTGCCCTTAATGGACGTCTGAAACAGAAGCCAGCTATGAGGCACCTCTGCTGTCCCCCCCAGACCCTGGTCCTCCTCCTTCTGTCCCACCTCCGCTCTGCTGGGCCACTGTGACTGCCAAGTGGTCCCTTTCCTTCTGGCCCTGCAGTGCATTGTGTTTAGAAGGTGGCTGTGTTTTCCAGAGACACTCTATGGGAGCTCATCACTCACTTCGTCACCCACTCCTGCAGATAGGGTGATGATGCATGAAGTCATTTTTGAATCACCTCATTCCAATCTTGCATGTCAAAGTCAGCACTCCCTCTGCTGCTGAAGACCCAGAAAATTACAAGCCCTGAAGCCTAGCTTGTGTTTTCCTCCTCCTCCTCCTCCTCCTCCTCCTCCTCCTCCTCCTCCTCCTCCTTCTCCTCTTCCTCCTCCTCCTCCTCCTCCTCACTCACTCACTCACTCACTCACCTCTGTGTCCTCAAGAGCACTAGAAATGCCCTATGGAGCCATATGGACACCGTGAGATGCCAACACAGCTGGGGCAGGTGTCGGGGCTGCACTGAGCCCTTTCATTTCACAGATGGGGACTTAAAAATAGACGGACAGGTTATGACATGAACCCTTAATCCCCTTCTGACTGGCTCTGTGTGCTAGCCTAGGCTGCCCTGGATGGGAAAAATCACCTTGACACAGGTATGCATGTCTGTGACTCCAGAGTAGGCTGGAATCCCTGGCAAGCTATGCCACATGTGGTAAGGAATCAGCATGGGCTGCACAAGCTTGTGGGAGGTGCTCTAGGTTGGGGACATGGAATGTGGGACAGGACCTCCTTGGTGAGGTTCATAAATTCCTTCAGTATGACCCTAAGGCCACCGTCATCAGAACAGGGAGGAGAAGGCAGAGAAAACTTCACCGTCAAAAGGCCCCTCCGGCATGCAGCCAGCTCTCAGAGAGACTCACATGTCCTCTGCCTGGGCTGTGAAATGTGTCGTGAGTGGCAGTCGGGCTAGCACTGGTGAGCTCTGAGACCCCCCCCCCAGTAAGATTCACCCTCACAATCTGCTCTCCATCCTCAGGCCCTGAGACTGGCGCATCCCCAGCCCTCCCAGTGTATCTTCCCCTCCGTGCCTCTGCCTGTAACTCCCAGCTATTTGAGCTTTCTCTGTTCCCAGCTAGGTATACATGGGAATTTCCTCTTCTGTGTGTCTTCAGCCTCCTACCTCTCCAGACACAAAGAGCAGTGTGGGGTGACAGTGGCCTCCTGAGTGGACTCCACCTGTGCCATAGGGGTCATCACTATAAAGACAATCTAGAGGGACTTCTTAATACTTTAAGTCTGTTTCTGTACCAGGATCCCCAGGGGTTGCTGATTCCCAGCTCCTGGCTTGTAATATTTGGGCAGTATCTTCTCTAGATGTGTTAAAAACACAGTTGAGAGCGGGTGAGGTGGGAAGCCACTTGTCATCCCAGCACTTGAGAGATGGAGGCAGGAGGGTGACCAGGTTAAGACCAATCTGAACTATGTAGGCAAGGCTCTGTTCCAGAAATAAAACAACTGAAAGAAAAAGGATTTTCCTCCTAACCCTACCAAGCTCATCTCTCTCTAACTCTGGTGAGTGGAAATACCTGTGTGTTAGAAGAGATATTGAACAATTCTGATTGGACTCCCATCTCCATCACTGTCCATTTTGCTTTAGAGTCACACAGAGAAACTGGGATGGCTTAAGGCTGAGGCACCTCTGTAGTCTGAAAACACAGGCTCCTTCTTCCTCTGTGGTAGAGGAGTACATACAGCTACACGGGTCCCCACCTGCCATATACAGTCACCTGTTATCTTAGGCTGAGCCTCCCTGTAGCTTCTTCTCCCCCATGGCCTGTCCTAGTGAATGTGCCACAGTGTGAATGGGTTTCCTCTGGTGTCCTTTTTAAGTCATAATGATATGACAGTCTTCCTGGCTAGGGGAATGGGTTAGTCAGTTAAAAGGACCTAAGTTCAATCCTCAGAATCCATATAGAAAAAAAAATCTGGGCATGGTGGTGCACACCTTTAAACCTAGCAGCATTCAGGGAAGAGTCAGGTGAGTTTTTGTGAGCTGGAGGCCAGCCTGGTCTACATAGTGAGTTCAAGCCAGCCAGGGCTAAATAGTGAGACCCTGTCTCAAAAAAAAAAAAAAAAAAGAAAAGAAAAGAAAAGAAAGAAAAAGAAAAAAAGGTAAACAAAACAAAAAAGCCAACCATAGTAGCATGTGCTTAGAACACCAGAGAAGTGGACTAGGAAGGTCCCTGGGGTTTGCTGGCCGGCTACTTGGTGACCTCCAGGCTAATGAGAGACTCTGTCTCAAAAACCAAGATGAATATCATCTAAAGAACATGTGAGGTCCTCCTCTGGTGTCCACATAGACCACACAGCATATGCACACACACAGACACACACACACACACACACACACACACACACACACACACCTACAGCTGTATTACAGTCCAACTCAAAAACACTTATTAGCAGAAAAAGGAGTTTGTCCTATGTATCAGATATTATGAAGAAAATGAAGAAAATTGAATGAGATAATTAAAATCTAATGATTACCCAGTTAAGACGAGGGGGGGGGGGTACTCCTTAGGCCCAAGAATCAAATTTACACAAAAGCCAATTTCACGAAATCAGCCTGTGTTTGGCCAAGCTCTAGTTTACCGTGTCAGGCTTCACCGTGGATATCCGACACTTCTGAGCCCAGTGAGGGGAGCTGAGCCAAAGGAAAGCTTAGAGGTGAGAGCAGACACATAGGCCCAAGGTGTCACTTGTCCCTGGCCAGCTTCCAGGGGCATGCAGCCTCCTGCAGACCCCTCCAGCCTCCTGCAGACCCCTCCAGCACCCTCCAGCACCCCAGCCCCCTCCAGCCCCTGTAGTCCCTTGAAGTCCCCTGCAGTCCTCTGCAGCCCTCCTGTAGCCCCCTGCAGCCCCTGCAGCCCCTGTAGCCCCCTGCAGCCCCTGCAGCCCCCTGCAGCCATGCAGGCCCTGCAGCCCCATCTCCCCAGCGTCATCTTCTGCTCACCATTCTCTGCTTTGTTTTCCCACAGAGGAGATTTTGAAGAGCCACATCGCGCATTGGTGGTCACCAGATGGCACGAGGCTCGCCTATGCCACCATCAACGACTCTCGGGTTCCTCTTATGGAGCTGCCAACCTACACGGGCTCTGTCTACCCCACTGTGAAGCCCTACCACTATCCTAAGGTAGGCAAAGAGCAGGCCCAGTCAAACCCAGTCATTCATGCGCTCAGTCGACCACTTGTTCCAAATGTGGAGACCAGCAGCACGGGAAACACTAACGTGACATTAAAGTCCCATCTTTGTGGAGTTAAATTTGTTGGCAGATTTACTTTATTTTAAATAATTGAATGACCATTGATTATTTGTCTGAGTTCCTTAGAAGCAAAATAAATATGTCGCCCCTGCTCAGTGACTCCAGGTGACAAAAAGCCTGCACTTCTGCCTCCTTATAGATGCAGATTCTGGTAGGTTAGAAGGACTTCTCTCTGTCCGGGTTCCTGGGCTGTGGAGAGGCTTGTTGTCCAAAGCACTGCTGTGTCCAAGAGCTCGTGTTCCCCAATATCCGTATGTTGAGACCCCAAGATGGTGGGGTTCTTGAGAAGTGATCAGACCATGAGTGAGGAGCCCCTGTGATTGAGGTTAGTGTCATATGAAGGAGATCCCAGAGAACTTTCTCTTCTTTCCCAGCCAATGTGAGGAGGCAGTGAACAGGCTCCATCTCTGAGGCCCTGACCCTCACCAGACAGGAAATCAACAAGAACCTTGATCTTGGACTCCCAGCTCCAAAGCTATGAGGCTTACATCCCTGTTGTTTATAAGCCCCCTGGTCTTTGATATTGTGTTATAGAGACCAAAGTAGGCAAAGACAGACCTGAGCCAGTGGAACAGCCAGGGAGGTTGCAGTGACGTGGGAGGAGCCCCTACACCCCCAACTCTGCGTCACATCACAGCATCCATGCATAGGGCAGGTCCTGATGCAAAACCTTCCATGACCCCCTCACCTGGAGGCTGACATCCAGGAACATGGATACAGCTCCAGCTTCTGAGGTGCACACAGCTAGCTAACCTACTTCTCAATGGCATCACCAGACTGCTTTAAGGCCAGTGGACAAGTAGGATGGCACTCTTGTTGCTGGGCCCCAATCCTGCCTCTGAGGCACCACCCTGCCTCTGCCAGGGAACATGTGAACTGAGGCCTCCTCACCCACCTGGTTGATCTAAAAGCTAGCAGTTCATGCTCCCATACTGTGAGAAGTCCTTGGGTCTATGAAGGACCCATGATGAGAATGAAGTGTATGGGCTCCACATGGCTCCCCAAAACATGGGCCAGAGGAAGCAATCACCTAGTGAGCTTGTCTGTTCCAACTGCCAAACAGAATATCACCGACTTAGGCAACTCTGATCACAGTAGTGTCCTCACAGAGGCTGGACATCTGAAATTGGGGTGCCGGTGATCCAGGTCCTGGTGAAGATTCTCTTCCTTGTTAGCAGATTAATGTCTTCTCTTGAGTACCTTTTTTTGTTTGTTTGTTTGTTTTTTGTTTTTTGTTTTTTCTAGACAGGGTTTCCCTGTGTAGCTTTGCATCTTTCCTGAAACTCACTCTGTAGCCCAGGCTGGCCTCGAACTCACAGAGATCCGCCTGGCTCTGCCTCCTGAGTGCTGGGATTAAAGGCGTGCACCACCACTGCCCGGCTTGAGTACCATTTTTTAAAACAGAGTCTCAAATGTCCCAGGCTCATCTGGAACTCTCTGTGTAGCTAAGGATAACCTTGAACTTTTGATTCTCTACCTCTCAAATGCTGGGATTACAGGCATGTATCGCCATACCTAGTTTACACAGTGCTAGAGATTGAGCACAGTGCTCTGTGTGTGCTAAGCAAACACTCTACCAATTGAGCCACACCCCCGTTATTTCTTCACAAGGCAGATGATGAGCGCTGTGGCATCTTAATGACCTAATGCGATCATAGGGCCCCACCCACATGACCTCATCGAACCCTAATCACCACTCTAAGAGCACACTTCCAAATACCACCCACCTAGGGCAAGAACTCCAGCATAGGAATTTGGGGTGACTCATTCAGTCCATCTGGTGGTACTGACTCCCACCTTCCATGGTTCATGTTTGGTCCCTGACATCTTGGTCCCTGACAGGAGGCAAAGTCAAAATCCCGAAGGCTTACCGATAAGCCAGCTTTGGTGGGCTCCAGACCAGTGAGAGATGCTGACATAAGAAAAGAAAGTGGATGGCAACTAAGGATGCATAACACCCAGTGTTGTCCTCTGACTGCCAAACATGTGTGCGCACACACACACACACACACACATACACACGCTGTCTTCAACGTAAGTTATGGTCTTTAGTATCAAGCTCCACAGTGCCCAGATATGAGTCTTCCAGATGAGATGTTTCAAAGCCCAGGGGGCCTCCAGGCCTTATGGCCACTCACTCACACTGCTCCCTCACAGCTCTGTCCCTTCACTTTGCAGGCTGGCAGTGAGAACCCCAGCATCTCCCTCCACGTCATTGGCTTGAGCGGACCAACCCACGACCTGGAGATGATACCACCTGATGACCCTCGCATGAGGTGGGTTTCTTGCACCACTGGGTTAGGAACAAATCAAAGGGAAGCCATTAATGTTGCACCTCCAGAATGAGCTCTCTTGTAGCACTGGCTAGCTTCCAAGACTTTGTTCTTCCAGCCTTCCTTGCTGATGTGTGGTTTGTTTCCCTAGCAAAATAAAGGGGGAGCACCAGGCAGCATATGCCTTTATTCCTTGCCTTATATCAGGGCAGATAACCTGCCCCATGGGAGGGAAGGTCCCCTGGGAAAGCATGTCAGGTCAGCCCCTGCCTCAGCAGGGTCATTTGCACAGCAGACAGATGACATCCTGTAGATGACCAAGTACAAGAAAATCCTGGAACCAGAGTTCAGTGAGCAGCATGCCATTTTCAGGATTTTAGAGGACCTCCAGCTGACCAGCTCCTATAACTGCCTGATGAATCCTTCTCTAAGAAGGCCAGACCTCCAAGTGGGTAGCAGCCATGTGCTTCACAGGGCCTGTGGAAAATCGTGTTGGCCAATCTCTACCAACATCTACCTTCTATAGACTTTCTAGTTAAATCAGAAAAATGGGATCCATCTAAGTGACATGATTTGATTATCAACTTTGCCCTTAAAGTCAAGCAGTCCGGGGACTGATACCATCAAGAGTCCAACTCCATAGTCATTATACCTCTCTGGTGAGAACAGTGAGAGAGAGGGAGTACAGTATCCCAGGCCCCGCACGTCTAAGGCTCAGCACGTCTATAAATAGAGCTGTTTGAGTTGAGAACACCCAGTCTGGAGACTCAGCAGGTACCCAAGCCACAGTTTGCCATATAGCTAGCCTGGGCCTTCATGTTTCAGTCACTTGCAAATCTCCACATTATTAGAAGTTTCTGCCAGTTTCCGGAAGGGCAAGTGTCTGGCTCTCACTCCCCTGGGGAGGGTTCTCCACCACATGCTCACCGTCCATTCTCTTCTTCCTGACATAGCACCCCTCTTTCCCTAATGTATATTTTCTTCACTCCCATGGAGAGTCACCCAGCAAGAGCACTCATTCGACATCCGTAGACAGGGCCAGAAGTGAAGATGGTGGAACCCAGTAGAATTGTGCAGGGGCCTTGGGCACTTGGGGTCTGATCCCTTGCCAGACAGCATTAGGTACCCCTGGCTGAGTTCTCATAAACCTGAGTCCACACAGCTTCCTAGGGCAGGTCTCTGGTGGCCCATCACTGGGCAGTCCCCGCTCCATGGGCACTGGTTGAGGAAGACCAGTCAATTCGGCTGATGATGGGTTTTTTTTTTTTTTTTTTTTTTTGGGGGGGTGAGATAAAACAGCTCAGATTGTTGTCTCCTCATCTCTCCTGAAGATCCCTCTATTTCATTGTTTCCTTCTCAGCCAATCCCCGCCAAGCCTCCAGAGGCCTGGTCCAGCCAACATGCTGAATTAATATAGAAAGTCACCTGGAAAATTTCAGCCATCTGTTTGAGTTAATTGGGGGTCTCATTTAGTCAATTTGGTGATGCTGTTTCCACAGGCTTGATTAGCTTCAAGGACAATGAAAAATTAGCTGCAGTCAGGACTTGAAGTTTGAAGGCTGGCTTTCAGGTCTTCTGCTTGCTCTAATTTCTTAAGCTAAATGCAATAACATGCTTCGTGAGTAACACAAATTTGTAACACAGATGCCACTCCACCTACTGATTCTGTCACACTTAGTTGAGATTTTTTTTTAATTTATTTGTTTTTATTGCATGCATATGAGTATTTTTGCCTACATAGACATATGAACACCACATGCATGCAGTACCTGCAGAAGCCAGAAGAGGGGGCCAAAGCCCCTGGGATGGGAGTCACAGATGGTTGTGAGCCACCATGTGGGTGCTAGGAACCAAAATGAGGTCCTCTCCAGGATCAGCAAGCACTCTTAGCCTCTGAGCCATCTCTCTAGCCCTGCTAGAGGCACACAGATGTATCAGAATACAGTCTCAGTGTGAGCACACAGTATTTGCCTGTCATTCTGCCCAGCACTAAGAATTCAGTAGTGAGTGAGCATGAAGCCTACAGTATAGAGCGTGAAACAGACATCAGGCAAAGCCTTATAAACATGTAAACAACTGTGGACCTGAAAAGAATCATGAAGTTGTATGGAAGAGGCCATTTGCCTGGAGGTAATCATGTCAGAGGCTAGACCAGAATTTCTCAGCCTTGACACAAACAAAATCTTGAGCCTGATGAGTCTTGTGGGGCTGCCCTATGCATCCCAGAGTCCTGAGTCTGCCCTGATCCCCCTCTCCCCACCCCCAGCTGTGAATGAAGGAGGGCTCCTGGCATCAGCAACGCTCCAACCAGAGAAGCCCTGGTATGAAATGAGGTTCCCTGCCAACTGACTGGATTCAATCCCCTGGCCTCAGCCATTTCTTGTTCTCTCCTCTGTCAAATGGGGGAAGGTGCCCATCACAGATGTGTGCAGTCTTATGGTAGCTGTGGAAAGTCTAGGAAGTGATATAGGGAGCACAGCCCTGACCCATGCAGTCATTAATCCCCTGGCTGTAAGTATTTCCTGAAGGCCACATCTCTCCCCTCAAAAGTCTCCTGCTTGTCAAAGAAGTTCATGTTCACGTAGCTAACCGGCTGCCTAGCATCACCTCTGGGCATTGTCAATTAAGTGGTCAAATTATGGTTCCCAGGTGAGACAAGGGGCTCGAGCTGAATATTTAATTTACCTCCAGAGTTAACAAAGGATGCAAGGAAGTGTTCAAATGAGTCAAGGCGCCATTTGAGAAGCTGAATATCTAGAGAACATTAGGCAGACATGGCATTGAACTTGCTGGGTTCCTGCTGGTCCATTAGACTGAGTCCAGAAGATTCCCCTACACCAACAGGGTTGAAAGTTGCCCAGTCAGTCAAAAGCAGTCAGCACAGAAAGAGACACTCCTCATGATTTTGCACGATCTCATTGGCCTCTGCAGGAGGGCTGGATGAGGTCATCAACCACTTCTAAATGGCATCTGAAAGTGGACAGTCTTTAGTAAACTGGAATGCCTGGTCCCCTTCCTACACTCAGGCCCTGCAGCTTTCCCATCCTGGTCTAGGCTACTCCATCTTCACCTTGAACAGCTGCCTGACTGCCCTTGACCGCAGCAGGAATCTGCTCCTCCCTCACATCCTTCCCTCTGCCTAGCAGCATTGTCCCCATGGCCTGTCACTCTCCAGCTTCCCTACCTACTGCATCTGCAAACAGTAGCTAGAGTGACATTTGAGCCACCTCAGGTCATGAGGCCCCTGCTCAGAGCATCTGCAGCTTCCCTCTTCAAGGAAGGACAGCTTCTATGAGAGCCTAAACTCTCAGTCACTCAAACCTTCCACTTGATGGACCACTCTAGCAAACCTCCCAAAGTCCGTCACTAGGATCATCTAAGCCCTTTTTGAGAGTTCAAGGTTACCTGTTCTCCCCTTCAGAGCCAGGGGATCTGGTGAGCCAGCTTTTCTTTATCGACTTGTTCCAGTTTCTGCCCCCCAATGCAATGTGGAATGGTTGAGGCAGGGATGCACACGCATACACACACACACACACACACACACACACACACACACACACACACGCACACACATAAGTCTATACTGCCATTCTCTGCAACAGGCAGTGGTATGTTATTTCAGTTCAGGACACACTTGCTGAGTAAGTTAATTTAAATATTAGAACCGAAGTTCCTATTTCCATGGAATTTTGAGGTAGATTTCTCCATTTGTGCTGATTCTTTCCTGAGGATGGAGGCTAATGTTTTAGCATTAGACAATGGTGACATCCTCCATCAAGAAAAAGTGAAATGAAATGGGCTGGAGAGAAGGCTAGTGAGTAAGAGTGTTTGCTGCTCTTCCAGAGGACTAGGAGTTTGGTTCCAAGCACAGCGGTCAAGTGGCTCACAACTACCTGTGACTCCAGTTCCAGGGGACTCTGTCACTCTCTTCTGGCCTCCATAGGCATCCCCACACATATATACATACAAAGACCAAAAAAAGTAAAGAGTAATACTTTAGAATATAAAGTGAAATAAGACACTTGCTTTGTGCAGGGTGTAAAGGGGACTTTTTAAACGCCTAGAGGTGGGGGCCGGGAGATGAGCTCTATGGCTAAAGATGCTTGCAATGAATCCTAAAGACGCAAGTTTGATCCAGAACTGACTCACAAAAGTTGTCTTCTGACCTCCACATGTACACTGTGGCATTCATGCACACACACATACAATTTTAAGAAATCTTAATGCCCTTGAAGATGTAGGAAGAAGCAGCCAGGAGTCCTGGGAACAAAGGCCTGCAGTCAGCAGGCAGACACGGGGCAGAGAAGACCCAGGCACTGCCCCAGGCTCCCCAACACTCTTTGCCTCTGCCCACCCTGGCTTCCCTGTGCTCTGCTGGCCCTATGAGTCCTTCCGCGTGGCTCCCATGCCCTCATTTTCCTTGGTGCCATGTGCTGCATTAGGCACTTGGGCAATAAGGAGCCCCATGGGAAGGCACAGTCCCCAAAGCTGTGACAGCACCCTTCTGTGGGCTGTGAAGAAGCAGGGCAGGAGCCACATGTGGGAGCGAGAGGGGATCGCATGGAGGTGTTGAGAGCACCTTACAGACACCTCAAGAACCTGCCAGCAGCAGAGTCGTCTTGAGAAACTTGTGTCAAGGAAAACAGACTGGCCCTGCGGCACACATAATTCATACAAGCACTCCATACACATAAAACTAAATAAATAAATAATCTTTTTGAAATCATGAAATACTTAAAAACATGGGTAGACATGTGGATCTGGATATAGATGGAAATAAGGAATAAGAGACAGGGATGTATTGTAGATACAAGTGTAGATACAGATCCCTGTTTTTCCCGGGAGCAGTGCAGAGATTGTGAGCGTATATGAGTGTATATCTAGCATGGAGCCTGTACTGTACTCTCCGACTGTGCACAGGGACATGCTGTGCAATTGTGTTTCCTGGGCAGCTGACACTGGCCAGCCTTCTCAACCGCCAGCTCCTCCTCCACACACAGTACCCATAATACAGCCTGTGCTGACCCACGTGTGACACCGGCCTTCCTCCTTTCTAGTTTAGACGCAGCGCCACACTGCGGTGGGTCCTGTCTACGCAAGATGGGAAGCTCTTCTTGGTGATGGGAACAGCACAGTCAGTCCAAGCTGGGCAGTGAGAAACCTTTGTCAGTTCACTGCCAATGATTTCCCAGAGTCACTGCCAACAACGGGATTAGGTGTCTTCACTATTTAAAAGGCCTAGCTCATAGATATTGGAAATTGGAGTCTCAGAAGTCTCCTCAGCTGCATCTTCAGAGAGAAACGGGGAAAGCCTGGCACTCGTTGCTGTGACTCGGGTGTCACGGGCATCCTGAGGATGTTGTCGGGAGACAGTAGAGATCAATGAGCTCTTTGGCAAGCCTGTGAATAGAGGAGACATCAGCACAAAGAGGCAGTGACATCTGAGTGTGTCGGCAGCATTCTGGACGAGGTTTTTTTTCCCAGGCTGTGTCACAGGGCTGGTGAGTTGGTTGATGGTGAACACAAAGGGCTGGAGTGACAGCTAGTCTTCTCCCCTGAGCCACAGCTAGCAAACCAGTACACCGGTTTGAGGGTGTCTGCAAGAGAGCAGGACTTGACAGAATCTGGCCTGCAGTGTGTCTTTAAACATGTCTGCATGCACTGAGGCTTGGGAGAATGGATGAACGCCCGCTGTCTACCAACAGCAGGTCAGTGTTTTGCTTCTATCCTCCTACTGCCTTCCAGTCCCAAGGGTCCTGATGCTTCTAGGGCTTCTAAAGGCTCCCCACTTCCCTTACATTACACACACACACACACACACACACACACACACACACACACACACACCATTACTTACAGAGACCAAAAACAAGGCAAGTGACTGCTAAAGATACCCCTAATCCATTATAGGGCTGGGCCCGGGTCTCTAAAGCTGGAGTCCATTGCCACCTGAGCTCCTACCTGGCTCTCAGGTCCCTCTGGAAGCAGAGCTCCCTGAAGTTCCCACAGATTGTCATGGTCAGGAGACATGACATATTCAGAGTGCTTAATATAGCTCCAATGTTCTTCTCAGTGCCACCAGCAGGGACATTGAGGAGGTTTGAAAAGTGGAAAGCAGGCTTGCTCAAGGACTCATCTGTGAGCAGGTTTCTTCCTGTCACCAGGAAACAGCTGTAGCATGTGGTCTTCTGAGCTGAGGGCCAAGGGCCTTGCTGACTATCCCATTCCCAGGAATTCTCTGTCTTTACTATGATGAGCCAGTCCTGCCAAAGAGCTACCCAGCATAGCTATGTCCTCCTCTCAGGACCCTATGCCTGGTGGGGTGCTCCTAGGAATCCACAGCCTCAGAAGAAGAAGGTGACTGTAATCTGAGGGGTAAAGAGCCCACAGGCCGTCTGAGAAATTGGCCTTATAAGCATAGTCACACTGGAGTCCTCATACCAGGGAAAACCAACAAAACAGTATGTGACCATCTCATAAAAGCAACTCAGGGAGCCTAAGAGATGACTCAGTGGTTAAGAGAACTTGCTTCTCTTCCAGAAGACACAAGTTCAATTCCATCACATGCCTGACAACTCATAACCATCCTTAATTCCAGTCCCAGAGGATCTGCTGCTCCATTCTGGCCTCTGCGAGCACTGTATACTCATGGTGCACATACTCACACAGGCAAAATACCCATACACATAAAGAGTTTTTTCTTTCTTTTTTTTTAAGCTGAGGATCAAACCCAGGGCCTTGTGCTTGCTAGGCAAGTGCTCTACCACTGAGCTAAATCCCCAACCCAAGAGTTTTTTAAGCAGAAGAAAGTATAGAGAGAATACTCCAAACTTGGGAGTCAGTGGGCAAGTGACATCAGAAACAAGAAAGGTTTCCATAATAAATAAATAAATAAATCTTTAAAAGAAAGGTCCCTCTGAGGGCAAGCACCTGCAGAGGACCACAGCATCATAAAGAAGTTGGGTGAGCAAGGGAAATGAATGGCCCATGGGCTCTGCGGAGGTCTGCAAGTGCTCAGTCACTGGGTGGGCAGGCTCTGCTTTTCCATGCATACTTGGGTTGTGATAAGCAGGACTGTAGGCCCTGTATTGAACAGAGGGTCTTGACAGAGTTTGATACAGCAGAGGTATTGAGCATTGTAAGCACTGAGTCAGCCACAGTGGGACACTAACTTAAGTTCAAGCATGGAAGGTATATGTAGTGGTCTGAAAGAAAATGGCCCCCAAAGGGAATGACACTATTAGGAGATGTGGCCTTGTTGGAAGAAGTGTGTCACTGTGGGGGTGAGCTTTGAGGTCTCCTATGTTCAAGCTACACCCAGTGTCACAGTTCACTTCCTGTTGCCCATGGATCAAGATGTACAACTCTCAGCTCCTTCTCCAGCACCATGTCTACCTGATGCCGCCATAAATCTATGAAACTATAAGCCACCCCCAATTAAATGTTTTCCTTTATAAGAGTTGCCATGGTCATGGTATATCTTCACAGCAGTAGAAACCCTAACTAAGACAATATGTATTCAGTGGACCCCAGCAGATCAGAGTGAGCACCTTCCGAGTGGCCAGGGTGGATATGGACAGGGTGGTATCAGGATGGAGCTGAGCATATGATCTAGAGTCACAGCCAGAGTAGAGGAATTTGAAAGAGGAGACAAAAGCCAGACATCAGACCTTCTCCTCCCACCCTCACAGAGGGAAGATATGAAGAGGTACTCAAGTAGCCTTGACAGCAAGCAGGTGTCTACAGGCTATTCACAGCCCTGCATGACTAAGGTAGTGCAGATGTTTCCTTGGCAACAAGATGGTGTCATGAAGCTGGTGTCAGGCTGAGCATCAGCGATGCCCTCTCTGGGAGCTGCAGGGATCATGCTGTGCCTCAGAAGCCACTCTCTGTGTTCTTCATCTGTGAAAAAAGGGACCTGAGTCCTTGAAGCTCAGAGACCACGGGGCTCAGAAATTCACCTGATATGTTAAAGACTCTAGCATTTACCCTCAAGGGCTAACATTTTCTTTGGTGAGGCATTTGTCAAAAGGGACAGCTGTGACCATACATATCTTAATCCCTCTGTATATCAGCCTGTGCTCCAGAAGAGAAAATACAACCCTCAAATGTGCTTAACTCTACAGTATTACAAATCTGCTTCTTAAAAATAAGTGAGCTGGACCAGGAGACCCCAGGAAGCTGTAGTGCCCATGACCTACAACAACAGGGGCTCTGTTGTCATCTCAGTGCTGGGGAAAGGGGCAGGGGGTATTCTAACTGGATCACAAGGGCAGAGAGAGCCAAATGGAGCAAGCTACCAATAGGCTGGGACCTTTGGTTGATGGAGGACTGTGAGGAGGGAGCCACAGAAATAAATACCACCATCTTTCTCCCTCCCCTTTAACCTCTTGACAGTCCCCTATAGGGCAGTCAGAACCCTGATGCCAACTGTCTTAGTTACATTGGTATTTAATTGAGGCTTGCGTACAGTTTCAGAGTCAGTCCAGCATCACCGTGGCGGGAAATGTGGCAGCAGGCAAGCTAGCGTGGCTCTGGAGCAGTAGCTAAGAGCTCACATCTGATGCAAAAGTTACAAGCAGAGAGAGAACGAGACTATTCCTGGCATAGGTTTTTGAAATCTCAAAGTCCACCCCCAGTGACGCACGTCTTCCAACAAGGCCACGCCTCCAAATTCTTCCTAAATGTTCTACCAACTAGAACGAAACATTCAAACGTATGAGGGTCTGAGGGAGCATTCTCATTTAGACCTTCACACCATCCACACGGGGAGCCCTGACACAAGCACAGAGCAGAATGGAGGAAGCAAAGGGCACCTGCAGGGACACACAGGAAATACTCAGCATGCCCTCATGTGACACTGGTAATTTGCCCAGGAAATGCCTAATACATATTGATGGACAGTGGATAGGTTGACACATGAGCCTGTGTGGATAGATGTGTGATGGATGGGTAGATAGATGGGTAGTAGATAGATTGGGAGGTTGGAAGGGTGTGAGGATGTGTGGAATTTATTAGATCAGTGGACAATAGAAGATAGATGAATGGGATGGATTGTATTGGATGAGTTAATAAGTGGATTGGATGACTGAATAGATGGATTGGATTGGAAGGATTGGAATAGATGGGTAAATGGATGGATGGATGGATGGATGGATGGATGGATGGATGGATGGATGGATGGATGGAGGGAGGGAGGGATGGAGGGATGGAGGGAGGGATGGAGGGATGGAGGGATGGAGGGATGGATGGAGGGATGGAGGGAGGGATGGATGGATGGATGGATGGATGGATGGATGGATGGATGGAGGGAGGGATGGAGGGATGGAGGGATGGATGGACAGTATGATAAACAAACCAATACACTTTGACTACATTAAACTAGGATACAGAGAGGGCTTCCATAAAAATTACTAAAGGGGCTGGAGAGATGGCTCAGAGGTTAAGAGCACTGCCTGTTCTTCCAGAGGTCCTGAGTTCAATTCCCAGCAATCATATGGTGGCTTGCAACAATCTGTAATGAGATCTGGTGCCCTCTTCTGGCCTTCAGGCATGCATGCAAACAGAATACTGCATACATAATAAATAAATAAATAAATAAATAAATAAATGAATGAATGAATGAATGAATAAATAAATAAATAAAATGTTTTGAAAAATGACTCTGTCACTCCTCTACAATGGACACTTTCACTGCTGCATCATTAACTGTTAAATAAAGAACCCATAAGTGCCAAGGTGTGTTCTCTGTAAACCTGTTTCTCACACACCCTGACAGCCAGCCCTGCTATGTATCCAACCCCTCTGATTTCAGTGAAAGAGAAATTACGGAGAGGCATTGAATAGCCATCTGTTTGAATGTATTACTTCTCTGTTTTCTGCAGTGCCCTCAGCCTGCATACATCTTAATAGTTGCATGATGATTCTGAGGAAGACCCAGACAGGACTGTGAACTTCATTGCAGGCAGCATTGTGCTCAGTGTTATGGCAGCTTGCTCAAAGCTGTCGTCTACTAAAGCGCATCCCTTTACAAACAAATTGCCCTCACACAGTGCGTTCTCTTCCAGCTTGACCCATGAAATAAACATTGCTTTAAGATGCACGAGTTAATTGCAAGCTCTTTGTGACACGAGACTTTGTTCCCTTTGCCCTTTATTGCCACAGGCTGTCAAAGCCTGTGCCAGGATCAGAAATACCAAAAAGTGACTTGGCACATTAATCCCTGTGAGAGAAACAATACCCATTCATATTTTATGGCAAACAAGTGGGCTAATCAAAAATTCATCCACTGCTCACCAGCAAGCTCCTCTGTGCTCTGAGCCAAAGGCACCTTAGCCAGACTGTGAGTGCCCTTCCCATAGGCTCCCAGGCAGAGCCTGCTTCCCTCCATAGTATCAGTACCTGAGTTGAAGTTAAAGGCCTGCTCATCCAGCCTCCACCCAACCTGTGAGCAAGTGCCCACCCATCAATTTACTTAAGTAGAACCCTGCCATCCACAGCATCTGCCCTGAGTGCTCTTAGAGTAACTGTGAGTGAATAGCATCCTTTAGCATGGAGAGTCCATCAGAAACCTTTCCAACTTGGGTGTAGAAGAACGATTTCTGCAAGGGGAGGGGGTCAAAAGAAGAACTCTTCTGCATCAGTGAGGTAGTGACATGAGAATACACTCTCAGCACTCACAAGTGCATTTACAAAGCAGGCTTCAAGAGCACCCAGGGCTGGAGAGATAGCTCTGCAGTTCGGAGCACTTGCTGTTCTTTCAGAGGACTCGGGTTCCATTCCCAGCACCCACATGGTGGCTCACAACCATCTGTAACTCCAGTTCCAGGGAAACTAATGCCCTCTTACAGTCTCTGCAGGCACTAGGTGAAACTCCTATAAAATAAAATAGAAGTGTGCTCCTCGAGCACTCAAAGAAATCTGGAAATTTGCCTGAAGGAGATGGAAACTCCAGATGTGAATGTTGACAATAGGTTCAACAAAGCTGACTGAGCCACAGGAATAAGAAACATCTCATACTGTATCAATGGACATTTGTCCAGAAAATTTAATGAGAGGAGATGAGGATTCAGCAAACAAGCTACATCCCTTCTGTGCCAGATCCAGCCCCAACTTCCTTGGAAGGGATATACTTCCCATCTTGCTTTGTCCTCTTTTTTAACTGCTCCCTACTTTCTTTTCATTCCATAGCACTGCATCTGTCTAACAAAGCATTTATACACATTCAAAGGACATTGATTAGGGGCAGGGCTGGAAGTAGAGACCTATAGTTTGATGAAAATTCCATATATTTATACAATGTATTTTGTTCATCTCTATCCACCACTGTCTCCCTCCAATATCCACTAGTACCCCCTCACCCTTACCCTCCTGAGTCTGTGTCCTTTCATGTTGTTTCTGATAATTCCAAGTCTGATTTATGTTGCCCATAGGTGCAAGCATATGTAGCTATCCACTGGGACCTGGGCTGTCTATTAACAGTCACATCCCCAGAGTGACTCCCTCCCAGCCCTCAATGGCTAGTAGTTTATCTGCCAAGGATGGGGACCTGGGGACCTCTCCCCTAGCTGGGACACTGGCTGGCTTGGTCTTGTGAGGCAAGCACAGCTGCTGTGAGTTGATGTTTGCAAAATCATGGCACCCAGAAGTCAGCATTCCACAACTCCCCTCACCGATCAGCCCTTATGTTCTTCCCCCTCTTCTGCCGTGTTCTCTGAGCCCTGAATCAAGGCGTGGTGACACCTCTTGATGACTTGTTCCAGAAGTTCCCAGCCCAGCCCAGCCCCACCCATAGCATACAGCTTGAGGACACTTTTTGGTGACTGTTCCACAAGTCCCACTGATGAATTGGTCGTGTTCATTCATCTATTTCCAGTACTTCATATATAAATCAGGAATAGGAAGTTTGGAATAAGGGCCACTGCATTTGGCTACTAGTGCAGGGAATTTTTGTTTTGTTTGGGGTTGTTTGTTTGTTTGTTATTTTTTGTTTTCTGTGTTGTTTTTTTTTTTGTTTTGTTTTGTTTTGTTTGTTTTGTTTTGTTTTGAGACAGGATTTCTCTGTGTAGCTTTGCAACTTTCCTGGAACTCACTTTGGAGACCAGGCTGGCCTCAAACTCACAGAGATCTGCCTGGCTCTGCCTCCTGAGTGCTGGGATTAAAGGCGTGTGCCACCACCGCCCAGAGGGAATTTTTTATAGCCAATGAGGTACAGAGTGAATGTGCCAACATTTGAAACAGGCACAGATCCCTCATTAGTGCGAAGGCCATGAGAGAGGCAATCCTCCAGAGCCTCGATCTCTCTCCTTCATCCCCACAGTAGTAATGTTGCTGGCAGTAAGAGATGGTTATATGTGGCTTCCCACCCACTCCCTGACTGCCTGTACACAGCAATACTCAGGAGGTCATTAGCACACATTCATCCCCAGGGCTCTTCAAGCTGCTGATCTCCATCTGTGTGTATATGTATACATGTAGCAGTGAGTACATGTGTGTGCACATTTATGTGAGGGTAAATGGGTGTGTATGGAGGTGAATTCATGTGTGGGCACACATGCATGTATGCAAATGTATGCACATGTGTATGGAGGCCAGTCAACATCAGGGTTTTTTTCTTTTTCAATTACTTGCTACCTTAATTTTTTGAGATAGGGTCTCTACTAAACCTGAAGCTTGCTAGTTCATACTGGCTGACCACACATCCCAGGCAGCCCCCCACCCCCAGTACTGGGACTTTGGGCACACATTCCTGGGCCTGACCCTTTTATATGATGTCTTGGTTATGGTTTCTGCTGGTGTGATAAAACATCATGAGCAAAGCAACTTGGGAAGGAAAGGGTTTATTTCACCTTACAGCTCTTAGTCTACCATCCAGGGAAGTCAGGGAAGGAACTCAGGCAGGAGTATGGAGGTGGGAACTGAAGCAGGGGCCATGGAGGAATGCTGCTTACTTGTGGCTTGCTCAGTCTGCTTTCTTACAGCACCCAGAATCACCAACCTGTGGTGACACCTTTCACAGTGATCTGGGCTCCCCACATCAATTATCAATCAACAAAATGTACCACAAGCTTGCCCGAAGGCCAATCTGGTAGGGGCATTTTCTCAATTTCCTCATGCCCCATCGAGAGGCTGTGAGACATAGGAGCACACTTCTGGGGTATGTAGCTAGAAGGACATGCTGCCTCTCACAGCGAGTGTCAGGACAGGGGACACGGGAGGGTATAGACCCTGTAGACACTGTGCCCAGATCCACTGGGCCTGCAGGCTGGGGGACAGATGGCATGAACAGAAGTGGCCTTGTTTTAGCAACCTCAGAACACAGAAGGTTAAAATCATCAGAGTTGCTTGTGTCCAGAAATGCCTCCTGTTTGAACGTAGATGTGACGTATTCCTTACCCACAAGGTCTTCAGGGGTTCTGAGGACTGTGTGGGGCAGTTCCAGGGCCCCTCTCACCCCTACCCAGTGAGTCAGACCTTCTGTTTGGAGGCTGTGTGCTCGACCTGTTTATCAATTCAGTGACTGAAAACTGATCAGCAGGTAGACTTGGGGAATGAGCAACAATCAGCCATTAGGCTTCCTGGTTAAAGGAGGCCCGGCTCCAAGTGCCCATTTACTCAGGCCTTTCCGCCACTTCCAGTTCACCAGGGGTGCCTGGTGAGTGTGCCACTGTTGCCTGTGGTAAAAGATCTGGTAAGAACACAGAGTGTTCATCCTCAACAGCAGATCTCATTATAGAGGAAGGGCAGGTGACTAAACATGTTAGTGGCTTCTAGAACATTCTAGGAAGTCACCTGAGGATACCTATTTGGGGCACTTACTTTCTTGACATTTTCTTCTTCTTTTTTGATGAAAAGTGGGGCGCCCCGGCTTTGGAGAGCCCGGAGTGATAGAATTCATCAGCACAAGCCTCCCATCCCACTCCACGGCACCCATTAACATCAGGCCACTCTGAGCATGGTGCTATTTTTAGGTTTGGGTAAAATCCAGCATGTGATACCAAACCAAGTTCACCGAAGCCCAGGGCCAGAGCCATTCTCCTTAATCCTGGCTATCTTTTCCTTAAAGAGTGAAGAAAAAGAACCGAATCCTCAATAGCCCAGCCTCAGAACCTCTAAAGTTTAACCCTCTGAGGATCCCCTGCACTGCCCCTCACTCAAGGCCCCTGCTCCATCACTCTCAATACTCACCCCTGCCTCTCTGCCAGGTCCTTCTTCACCCCACATACCCAGTGCATCAGTTTTTGTAGAGTTGTGCCTTTGGTAGGCCTGTGATGTGAAATTGAAGTCAGTAGAGCCCCAGCAAGAGCATGTGACACCCTCCTCAAAACCGGTAGGGCGCTCCAATGTCCCCATCTTCAGTTTTAGGGCCTCGCTGGTGAGGGCAGGTGCTGAGGGTTAACTAACCACCCTGACACTCAGCTTTCCATAAGGAGATCTGACCCACGTGTGTTCTTGGACCCCATTCGGGAACCCCACACCTATACTCTCTGGCTGCTGAATCCAGAAGTGGAGTGTGACCAGATCCTGGTGTCCATTGCCCCTGCTCACACTCTTGTTTGTATTTTCAGGGAGTATTACATCACCATGGTGAAGTGGGCCACCAGCACCAAGGTCGCTGTGACCTGGCTGAACCGGGCCCAGAACGTGTCCATCCTGACCCTCTGTGATGCCACCACAGGTGTCTGCACTAAGGTACGGGGACAGAAGAGGGGGTGGAGGAGTGGCCATAGCATGGAAGGTAGTATCCAATCACTTGGAGCCCCTTAGGCTGGAGAAATGAGAAGCCTTGCTGAACCTTGTCATTGATGCTATGCCCAGCCTCTGGTTTGGTGCCACCTGGTGGACAAGTCAGATATTGCTACAAAATCCCTGGGCATATCAGAGCAGCAGCCTTGGGGGTCCTCACAGGCAAGGGCCTGTTTCCCTTCACACTGGCCACTGCTGTGCTGGGAATACTACTCCCCTCATTCTCTGTTTCTCAAAGGAGGAGGTGACTGGCCCAAGACATGACAGCTACAAGTACTCAGCCCAAGCATACCCTCCCCTGTCCAACACCCCAGAGTCAGGTGCCCTAGCTCAGGTAAGGCAGGTCCAGGCAGACCAGCAGTATGTCTAGGAGCAGGAGGCAGCCCAGGATACCTTTACCTCCTGGCCAGGGCAGCAGACTCTCCTCTCTGTTGCTGAGCCGCAGCCCTAAGGAAGTCACCTCACACTGAATTTAAAAGACCAAGTGAGACTCCAGGCAGATCTCCCAGAAACAGCCTTGACCCTACACTTCTATTTTTCTAGCAAGAAACGCCAGTCTTTTGTAGGTTCACTTAGACCCATGGGCTCTACCAGGAAGCTCTCAGCATGCTGCCGAGGGGCTAGGGCGTCTCTAGGAGGTCACAGTGAGCTGTCCCTGCCTCTGATATCTCATTGGGTCGATATTTCCTCTGGGTGGTTCTGATGGGCTTGCCAGAAGAAGAGGTGAGCGAGGCAGGGCTCAGGGCTGGACATCTGTGCTGAGTGTCCAAATCTTCTTGCCTGTCCTGATATGCCCACCGTGAATAAGGAGTGGCCCCTCAGGTGAGAGCAACTGAGAAGAGCAGTCATCTGGTGCTTGGGCATGATTTGTTTGTATATCTTTGCACACAGCTCTGCAGAGCACCTTTCATACATGCTATGACCCCTTTTACCTGGCTTTGTTTCCCATGATTGTTTCTTGGAATTGTAAACTGGAATTTTAATTCACCGTGTCCACTAGCACATGTGTGTGTACACACACACATACACACACACACACACACACACACACACACACACACCAGTTCCAAACGGTGCAGCACCTGAGGCTTGCCCCGAAAGGGACACCCTGACCAGTGGTGGTAGCCAAGTAAAAACACACCCAGCTAGTGTGGCTGCCAAATGGGCACAGGCTGGCCAATGGTGACCAGTGACCACCAAGTGTTAGAAATGCCATCAACTTCTGCAGGGATGCTCACTGCTGTGGATTGCCCTGCTTGTTAAGGACAGGGGCATTCTTCTTGCCCAAGGACACTTGTGCTAGCTGTGAGCCACAGTATGGGACAAAGAGAAGAACAGGGATTACCTCTACACTGAGAGGCCCCAGTGGCCACTCTGTGCAAGTGAGCGCAGTTACCATGTAGGTGAAATTAAATCATTCTCTGTACAGTGCATGCAAACTGCAAATAAAAATAAATAAATAAAAGTCCCTTTCTAATGCTTCAATTCCATTTCAGAAACACGAGGATGAAAGCGAAGCTTGGCTCCACAGACAGGTAACTCCACATGCCAGTCCCCATGTTCCCATCACCTTGACCCCCTAGCCCAGTGGTTCTCAACCTTCCTAATGCTGTGACCCTTTAATACAGTTCCTCAGGTTGTGATGATTCCCAACCAATTAATTATTTTCATTGCTATTCTATAACTGTAATTTTGCTATTACAAATCAGAATATAATTATCTGTGTCTTCCAGTGCTCTTAGATTACATCTTTGAAAGGGTCATTTGACCCCCTAAAGGGGTTGTGACCCACAGGTTGAGAACCACTGCCCTAACCCTTCACAGGGGTGGGTACCATGGTTTTCATGTATAGGAGTCACTTGGGAATCCCCACCTAGGATCATCCAAGTGTGTGTGTGCTGTTGTGTTCAGGGCAGTGTGTGTACAGCCGTCTCTTCGTCTTCCCAGGATGCTTGCCAGACAGTGCTGTAGAAGCCAAGTTCTCTAGGTGGTAGTTTGGAAGTTATTGTCCCTCAGGACAGTGATAGGAAAGATCTCAGCCCCCATTCAGATGATGTAGTTGGCAAGGTCAAAATAGTGAGCCCAGAAAATTGCCCAGACGTGGTCTGTAATGGAAGGCAGGAGAAAATGTGGTCGGCACTCCCATTTACTCATAGACATAGTTTTATAGATGTGACCTCTCTCAGTGAGAAGACTCCTTAGAAACGTGACCCCAGAATCATCCCTGGGGCTTTTTTTCCCCATCCATAACTCAGAAAGGCACCTCAGAGCAGGCTCTGGAGGCTGGAGACTAAAAGAGGTTGGGGCTTTGAGGTGTGGCTCGCTGGTGCCACACTTACACGATGTGCCTGAGACTCTTGGTCTAGTCCCCAGCATTGAAAAACAGAAATTAGTCGAAGGGGGTCAGCAGGGTCTGGAGAGGCAGCTCAGTGGGTAAAATGCATGCTGCCCTTGGCGAGGACCGAGTTCATATTCCAGCCCCAAAGCCGTGTGGCTCAAAACTGCCTGTAACTCAGCTCAGACACCCTTTTCCAACCTCCAAGAGCCCTCACACTCATATGCACATACACATAATTTTTAATTAAAATAAATCCTTAAAAATAAGAGATACCAGAGAAGCCTAGGCAAATCACCCTGTGGTCCATTTTTTTTTAATAACTTACCCAGAGAGTGACCCCTAGCACTTTTCTTTTGTCTCATGCCTCACTCTTGCATTAGAAAGAATGGACAACATTCAGAGAACTTCTTATTTAGTCCACCAGAGGCAATAAAGTTATCTTCAAATCCTGTTAGAAAAATCAAAACAGATTTGAATCCAAAGAATCATTGCAGAGAAGGATAGGGATGTAGCTCAGTGGTAGAGCCCTTGCTTACCATGTATAAAGCCCCAGGCTCCATTCACAACAAAGACTATAAAGAAATTATGACAAAGGAACACAGGTATGTGTGTTTATCGACATGGAAAGACCATTTGTTGAAAATCCAATTGTCAGCAATGGCTCCTATGTTGGCTCCTTTCCTGTGGCTGTGATAAATCACAAGGACCAAAACCAACTTATGAATGAAAGAGTTTATTTTGGCTTATGATTACAGAGGGCTGAGGGCCCATCATGGTGGGAGGTAAGATAGCAAGGGGGAGACGTGTGGCAGGGACAGGAAGCTGAGAGCTCACATCTTCAAGCACAGACACAAAGCAGAGGAAGCAAATTGGAAGTGGGGGGAGGCTATGAACTTTCAAAGCCCGCCCCCAGTGACGTACTTCCCCCGCTGCACCACCTCCCCAAACCCCACCCCCAGCTGAGGACCACCTGCTCAGACACTTAAGCCTGTATGGGGCGTTTGTCATCCAAACCTCTGCAGCACCCAGGCGTACTCTGGAACTCTGATGACCCACATCTTTTGTTGCTTGTCAGAGTAGGAGCCTCGCAAATGCAGTTACTTCTGGACATACCTTTGCTCAGCTCAAGGCCAATGTTGCACAAAAGAGGAATGGTTCAGTGGAGTCACTTTATTCCCCTCTTTCCAAGTTTGGATATCAAGGCCAAGCCGAGAGGTGATCAAGAGAGAAGACTCAGGCACCCCAAGATACAAGCATGCCCAGATTCTTCATTCCACCTGGACCATCAGTCTCTAAAGTGTTATTTGTGTGCTCATCTTATATCAGGTGAAATGCCAGATAGGAAAAATACAATCATTTTTAAATCTCTCATCTATATTATTGTCTACGATAAACTGCTACTTAAAAATTGCATCCAGTGCCGTGCTAGACTCTGTAAGTTTTAAAAATTATTACAGTCCACTGTGACAGATGAGAAAGCCTTCCTGTTGTGTGACACTGTTCCTGGGGCAATATAAACATCTGTTCACCCCAGATAGGAAACCAAAGTCAGTAAGGACGCCACCAGAGTCCAACTTGGTGAGCCAAGGAGCTTCAATAGTCTCACTTACAAGTCAGTGGATGAGGGGATGCTCACAAGAGCAAAACTGATTCAAAGACAGCTGCTTCAACAAAAGCCCACCCCAACATGGATGACAGATCACAAAAGCTGGAAACCTGGAGATCACTGTGCAACCTATAGACAGCTCAGCAGTTTGGGGATTGCCTTTTCCAGGTAACTCAGTTTGCCTGAGTCACTCCCAAGTGGCTTGGCTATCCTTATAGCTGCTATCTTCTTGAAGGGTGGGACTGAGTATCCCTGGTCAGCTTCAGTGACTTGCTGAGACTATTGAGTTGTTTATTTCCTGAGCTTAATGAGCATCCCTGAGGGATGAAATGTTTCACCTCCCCTTAGATTCACCTCTCTTTTAATATCTGTGTATTAATGAGCTTCCTTCCATGACAGAAGGTTTTAATCATGGAGGAAACTGCTACAGAAAACATCCCTTTTTAAAGGAGGTGCAAAGCAAGGTTTACTCACTCTTCTATTCATCATGAAGCTGAGGGTCCCAGGCAGAATAACTAGACAAGAAAGAGCAATAAAAGCTGTCCACAATGAAAGAAAGGAATTAAATTCTTCCTGTTTTCAAAAAGGAGAATATTAAATTGTTTCTATTTTCAGATGGCACAATCTTATGTGTAGCAAATCCTAATGATTTCACACACACACACAATATATATGAATAAAGACAGTGAATGTACAAGGTACATAATCAATATATAAAAATCAGTAACATTTCTTCAGCAGGATTTCCTGAACTCAGCCTAATGTTTGGCTGTGGATCTCTGCATCTGTTTCTACTAGCTGCTGGATGAAACCTCTCTTATGACTGTTAGGCTAGGCACCAATCTATGAGCATAGCAAAATATCATCAGGCATCATTACATTGACTTTTTTTTCTCCAGTAGTGTTTGACTCTATCCTAAATCACTGGGCCATCCAGCATCTGGGTCCCGGCACTGCAGACATTGTCAGGTGTGGGCTCACTTATCTGGCATGGATCTCAGGCTGGACCAGTCATTGGTTGACCACTCCCACAATCTCTGAGCCACTCTTAACCCATGACATCCCATAGGCAGGACAGACAGTGGGTCCAATGTTGTGTGGCTGGATTGATGTCCTAATCCCTCCACTGGAAGTCTTGCCTGATCACAGGAGATGATCAGTTCTGTGAATCCTGCTGAAGAAAGGAAGGAAGGATGGTAGGAACCAGAGGGGTGAAGGAAACCACAAGAAAATTCACCAAATTAACTAACTTGGGCTCATAGGAGCTCACAGAGTCTAAACCAACAACCAGGGAGCATGCATGGGACTGACCTAGGCCCTCTGCACATATGTGACAGTTGTGTAGTTTCGTCTTCTTGAAGGACTCCTAATAGTGGGAACTGGGACTGTCTCTGACTCCTTTACTGGCTTTTGGGACCCTCTTTGGGTCATTTGAGACATAAATGACCAATAAATACATGAAAAATACTTGACATCACTGATCATCAGAGAAACACAGGTTGAAATCACAAAGTGAAATAACCTTACAGTTGATAGAATATTGTCAAAAAAGACAAAAGATGTGTATTAGAGAGAATATGGAAATACAGGGAACCTTGACACCCACTCTTCTCTCTCCATCTCCTTCCTGGAGCCTCACAAGGGACCCCACAGAGAACCCCAGAAGCCAAAAAGAATGGGTCATATGCATGCATATGGCTAGCAAGGGCCCTCACCTCTAAGAATACGCTAGAGAGATAGTAAATTTCTTCTGGCCATATGCATGCCTATCACTGCTGCCAGACTGGCAAGTTGGCCCTGGTGCAGATCCATGACAGCCCTCCAGCCCCAGCACACTTGGGTGTTAAACTCAGAACTGCAGCCTGGCTGAAGCTAGTCTTGTGGGTGAGTTTCTGGCTGTCTTACATATTTAGCCAGATATTTGGTTTTGTGATTTCAAACTTTGGGCTAGAAAGTCAGAGGACAGGAGCTTTGGAAGAGACTGGCAGAAGCCACACAGAGACTGCACTCCTGGAAGGCTGGCTGTGGAGTTGGGCCAGTCGGGCAGCTGAGCAAGGAAACCAGAATCCCCGAACATCAAACAAGAGCAGAACTGGTATTAAAATCCTGGTGCCCACATCAAAAAAGCCGAGCACTTTGCCACTAAAAGTTTGTTTACTGGACTGGGGAGGTAGCTCAGCTGGTAAAGGGCTTGCCATGTAAGCAAGAATAACTGAGTTCAACCCCCCAGAACCCATACAAACACAAAGCATTGTGGAACAAGCTTGTGCTGTGGGATGTCTTTCTGTATGCTGTGAATATGCATTGCTCCCATTGGCTAATAAATAAAGCTGCATTGGCCTATGGAAGGGCAGGATGGAGCCAGGTGGGAAAATCCAAGAGAGAGAGGAGAAAGGAGAGTTGGGGGAGATGCCAAACCACCCATTCAAGGAGCAACATGTAATGGGACACAGGTCAAGCCACGGAACACGTGGCAATACACAGATTAAATAGTAGTGGGTGGAGTTAAGTTATACGAGCTACCTAGCAAGAAGCAAGAAGCCATAGGCCACACCATTTGTGATTAATATTAAGCCTGTGAGTGATTATTTCATAAGTGGCTGTGGGACTGTGGGGCCAGGTGGGACTGGAGAAACTTCCAGCTACATTTTTGGTGCCCTACGTGGTAGCAAGAATTTCCACCCAAAACTTGAGAAATCTTTTTTAAAAGATTCTAAAATGGAGCCAAGAGCAGCTTCCTAGTTGTGTCTCTCAGGCAAGCCGTGATCCAGAGACGTTGCGGCCTGTGGAATTGAGCTACAGCATGGCAGATTCCCACCGTAGTACACAGAGGCATCTCCAAGCCATGCAGTATGATATGTGGTGGATTTAAAAAAAAACAAAAGTTTTCTGGGCTACATGCTGCTGGATGGAGGCATAGACCCACTGCTTCCCAGAGTCAGCGCTGGTGGTAAATGTACCTCCCATCAGGTTGGGAAGCTGAGGTGGGCAGAGCCAGTAGTCAAGGGTGCTACATCAGTCCTAGCCACACTATAGTTTAAATCAGTGGCCAAAAAATGATTACAGATTCATAAGACAGATTCAGATGGAATAAAACTCTAAAAGGCTTACAATGTGTGTAAAAATGTACATAGGCTTGAAAGAGAGAAGAAAAGGAATATAGACAGTTATATAAAGAAATGGTTTTAAAAAATAAAGTCTTTAAAGAAACAATGGGAATAATATGAAAATTAAGCCATGTAAAGATGTAAATTACACAAAGAATCTAGATACTACATATTATTATATTGTTTTTGAGATTTTTAACTGCAGAGAGACTAACAAAGTTAAACTAATATGTGTATTTTAAAGGTATATTGACCTCAAAATTTATGTCTAAGGATATGTTGCTTTGGAAAAGAAGTTCCGCTTTTGTTTCCATTTATGGACTGCTTCCAGGATAATATGGTTTGATCATCCAAGACCCCCTGAAAGGTCTCTAATGACAGATGACTGTCTCTAATAGGTCTAACAGATCTCTAATAACCCAGATGATCCAATATCCAAAACAGATTCAAAGCAACTGACTGAGACAATCTAGCCAAGATTTAACTATAAGTCTTAATTTTCTCAGGATCCCCATAAGAGTGCCAGCACCCACCAGCAGGAAGTAGTATGAGAAGCTTTGACCAGATTCCCAAAATACTGTTTATAAATGTTTATTTTTATTTAAAGGGAGTTGATTATAAATGCAGTCTCTTTCCAAAGAAGAAAGGGGGATATAGATATGATAGGATAAAAGAGTAGATTATTGAATCTAATTTTAAAGAGCAACTTGTTTGAAATATTTTACATTGCTATAGATTTTAGTTTATTGATACAAATTTAAAGTTAATTTTGTTATACTATATGTGTATTTCTACACTTGTTTAAGGTATTATGTTTATGCAATTCACTTAAAATTATTAAATATAATTAAGAAATACAGATTAATAATTAGTCATCTATGATAATCAAACTTATCATCATGTTAGTTAAGTTTCCTAGATATACATAGATATATTTCAATTAGGTAGGTAATCTTCAAACACTTCAAAGACCTACAGAATATGGCATTTAAAATGTTTTAAAAAGTTAGACTTTTCTGGACATTGATATATGTCTGCTCCTGGCAGCACCAATCTACTTCAGAGAAGATGATGGATATCGAAGAAACTCCACATGGAGTTTGCTTTCTTTATGGTAAAAGTTAGCCATTTGGGCAAGAAACTGCTCTTGCCTGGACTGCTTTACAGTATGTTATATAAAGTGGATATGCAGGACCCATGGGAAAATGACCACTGAACTTTGCCAAAACTGGGTGAGATGGTATTTAAGGTTCCTGCTTCACAGAGGAGACTGCCAGATATTCTTCAGAACACAGGAAGAAGCGTCAGATGAACTTTGCTAATAAATGAGACAATCCTTCAAATTTCCTGCTTCACTAAAAAGTCTGCCAGAAACTCTAGACCTGTAGGCTGAAGATAGATGCCCCAACATTACAGAGGAACTTTGGATGACTGTCCAGGCAGCCAGGTTTCTCTGTCATTTCTAGAATTATGGAAGTTACTTGAAATGCACTTCCTGTTTACTTAGGTAATATTGTATCCTTCTGAAGTATTTGATATAGTCGAAGACTAGATAGTTATAATTTTCATTGGTTATGATGAAAGATAAATTAGACATGAAACTTTAGACTCACAAATATAGGATAGATGATAGAATATTTTCTTTAAATTTGTCAAATACAAATAGACTAAATATTATAACTGTTATTCTTGATTGATAACTGTTATATGTAAATTACTATGTTAAAGTTAAAACCTTCCTTTTTGATTAGACAGAAAAGGGGAAGTGCTGTGGGATATCTTTCTGTATGCTGTGAATATGTGTTGCTCCCATTGGCTAATAAATAAAGCTGCATTGGCCTATGGCAGGGCAGGATAGAACCAGGTGAGAAAATCCAAGAGAGAATGGGAGGAGAAAGGAGAGTGGGGGGAGACACCAAACCACCATTCAAGGAGCAACATGTAATGGGACACAGGAAAAGCCATGGAACACGTGGCAATACACAGATTAATAGTTGTGGGTTGAGTTAGGTTATATGAGCTACCTAGCAAGAAGCCATGGGCTATACAGTTTATGACTAATATTAAGCCTCTGAGTGATTATTTCATAAGTGGCTGCAGGACTGCAGGGGCCAGGTGGGACTGGAGCAACTTCCAGATACATGCTTGCAATCCCAACACTGGAAAGGTGAACATAGGAGAATCCTTAGGATTCACTGGCCATTCAGTCTAGCCAAATCAGCACATCCCAGGCCAGTGAGAGACCCTATCACAAAACACAGGGTGGACAGTGCCCTGAGGGAAAACAGTCAAGATTGGCATCTGGTCTCCAATGTGTATACACACACACACACACACACACACACACACACACACACACACACACACATGTTTACTACATGAGCAAGTTTCCAAAGACTAGCAGATGCCTTCCTCGGCACATTCTGGAAGGTCCTGGAAAGCAAGGGACCAATGACCTCAGAAGCTGAGGCCTCTTCAATATGGGTACAGTGCTTCTGTCCAGAATTAATCATATTACTTTTAATCTTTGTCCAAAGTGCAAACATTTCTCCCAGAAAACTAGGGGACTATTGCCTCATCCATCCCATGGTTGGCAAACAGAAGTCCATCTAAAAAGCCAAATTAACTGCTGATCTTTTCCACTCTCTCTCCTGTTAAATACCACACTCCCAACTCTAAATAGAAAAATCAATATTTGCAGATTAAAGGTTTCATTTTATTGCAAATATTCATGAAGATTAAATGTCATTTTAATCACATGTTAGTTCATTTCTCCGAGCACATCGTATTTGCATGTGTTCCTTCACTGTGGGGAAATGAGTTTTTCCTGGGCCAGCTGCGTTTTGTTTACTGTTTGCTCTCATCCCTGCATTATCAGGCAGCTTCTTGAATCACAATATAGATACACCTTAACTATAATTGGAGGAGCCAGCTAGTTGGTGTTTACTGATGGGAACCTTCAGACTTTGATTCAGAGTGTGGTAGAGATGCTCCTGGACCAAAATCACTCTCTGCCCGTCAGTGGCCACTTTCCATTAGGGCAGGCTAAGGGCTGCAAGTACCTACCTGCTCAGCTCTTGGGGCACCAGGAATAGAGCATGGTAACAGGATACCCCTTTGTCTTACATCCAGTTGGTAGCCCTGACCCCAGGGTTGATTTCAAAGAGAAGTGACTGTTGTTCAGACAGATGCACCATCAAGTACCTGCCTCTTTGGGACGTCCCTAGTGAGAGCCGGGCCCAGAAGGGTTCTTTCTGCTGTCTGCAATTTAAAATAAATACAATTGGTCCATTCTACTGCCTCCTCAGGTGAATTGGTGTGAGAGATTTTATTAAGGAAAAGAATAGAAGACAGGATTAGAAGAGGGAAAAGTGTGGTCTGTGACTATTCTCCCCAGTTGCCTTTGGGCTGGTGTATGATAAAAGTCAGTACAGAAGCTTTGCATGCTCAGGGCTTTCACAGCAGCTCTTGAAGTCCACTGTGTCCCTGAGCCTAGTTCCCACTGGTGAGGTGTGCTTGATGTGTGCACAAGCCCATTTCTTCACTGATCTTTGCATACTGTATGTAACAGTGTTATCTGCCTCTGCCCTTGGGATGTGTATTTGCGACTCTCTGTGTGTGTGTGTGTGTAGGGTACATGTACATGTATGTGTAGTGTGCGTGTGAAGGTCAGAGGTTGACATCAGGTGTCTTTCTCAGATGCTCTCAACCTTATTTTTTAAGATAGGCTCCCTCCCTGAACCTGGAGCTGACCAAGTACATTAGGCTGACTGGCCAATAAACTCAAGGGATCCCCCTGTCTCTGCTCCCACAGCACTAGGGTCACAGACCCTTGCTGCCACTCCCTGCTTTTCACATGGTTCTGGGGATCCGAACCCAGGTCCTCATGCTTTCACAGCAAGTACCTTACCAACTGAGCCACCTCTAGCCCTAGTCTGTGAATTTAGGTGCCCCTTTCTCCCTCTGCTTTTAGAAAACCAAAGGTCTGACTCTCTAGGTCCAAAGAGAGTGAAGGCCCCACACAGACCCACAGACCCCCACAGCTCCCTCTGTCATTAGAAATCACACGTGGAAGACCTGAGGGTGCCCCTGCCCCCACTCACTCTTCGTGCTCCCACGCAGTTTTGTGTTGATGGGCTTATCACCTTTGTCCACAGAATGAGGAGCCTGTGTTCTCCAAGGATGGCCGGAAGTTTTTCTTTGTCAGAGCCATCCCACAAGGGGGACGAGGGAAATTCTACCATATCACCGTGTCATCATCCCAGGTAAGTCCCACTGCTTTCCATCCCTCCGGAGGAGCACACTCACCCTTCCCAGGACCTCAAGGAGCCTTGGGAGGTTGATGTTCATGGATGGATTCCAAGAGTGAGGGCAGCATGGCGTTTGTCTAAACACAGAGGCTCTGAGCAGGGCGGTGACGGAGTCTAAATTTTCTACTGATACTCAAGAACATGGACATGGAATATGACATTTCTAGCAACAGTAGAGGGATACAGGAACTCACTGGTGGGTAGCAATGAGGATTCAAGATGACCACTGAGTACCTGTCTGTCCATCCTGACACTTTCCCTTCCCTCAAGACCACCTTCTGCTCCGAGTCTTTTATGCATCTCCCTCTAACCCCAGTACGGCCTCTACCCGGAGCCAGAAGCACATCTGACCTTAATGATACTGTAGCTGCCAGTCATATTCACCTGCTCTTGTCAGGCAGCTTAAGATAGGTGTTGCTGAGCAGGGAAGTGGATATCTGGTGAATGCTTGTCTGCAAGCACTGTTGCCACCGGAAGAGCCGCCTGGACGCTGAGCTTTGAGACCTCTATCCCAAGACAGATGGTGGGACGGACAGGCATGTGCTTGGCACTCTGTGTCACTAACCCCATCCTCTGTGTGCAGGTTTTATTTTAAAGCTGACTGAGGTGATCAAGAATTGGGGCAAGTGTATAAAATGTAATTTAGGAAGAAGGCTATTTGGAAACACTATGGGTAGGAAGTGGGAGATGCAAGTATATGGTGTGGACCCAGAAGAAAGACCACAGGGCCATCCCCTCAAGGAATATCTGGGAGGGAAGAGAGAAGGGCCTGTAAATGCCTTGGGTGGGAATGATGGCTACTCCCAGCTTAGGCAGGCATTTCTGTTTTCTGGCTTCTCAATCATGTGACTTACAGGATGTCCAAATCCTGGTTTGATTTGTTCACGTTCTCACTGGGGTTGTTTCAATCAAGATGTAAAATTTTTTGATGCTTGCATTCAGCCCCAGTTTATAAATTGTTGCAGATGATCAGAAATTGCTGAGAACCCCTTAGCATCCATCAGAAAGTGGTTCCCACCTTGTTCCAGGCACCCACACTCTTGCCCTGGCCTCTGCTTCCAAGCTGAGGAATGCCTGAAGCTGCACTGCCTTCCTGAATCCACATCTACACTCAGGTACACACACACACACACACACACACACACACACACACACACACACACACACACACACACACCATAGCCTGCTCCTAGTCAGCAGTCCCAAGTGTTGGCCTCCATCACCTGAGTTAGGCTCCATCCCCTCCACACTGACTCTGCAGAGCATATACCATTCAGAACAGCCACCCACAGCTGAACCTCAGCATCCCAGCTGAAAATTCAAATGCTGCCTGCACCAGGAGCTGTGATGGCAGGTTCTGTGTGACTGTAGTACAGGGCTCTGGGAGACACTGGAGAAGTATGCTGGCTGAGCAAGAGTCACAGTCGGTCTCTGTGGCACCTGGACCCCAACAAGGATGACAGAGACAGCCAGAAGAACTACACTGAGTTCCTTCCTCCCAACTACTTCCTGATTTTGACTGATTTTATCCTTTACCCTACACACTCTCTTTCCTCCATCCTGGGTCCTAACACAAACGTTAAATTCACAAGTGCCTTGGCCTTAAGTGTGCGTCTGTAGAATGTGGGATGAGGTGCCAGGAACAAGTCCTACAGAGGGACCATGTGATACTGCCATCAGTGACACTCAGACCAGGGAGTGAGCATCACAGAGAATGCTGAATTCAAGCCAGGCCACATGGCAGAGAAGCAGGAATGGCGTGGATATGGCCCCATTCTGACAGGCTCTAGAATGAGGCACCAAAGCTGGAGCCCAGTGTCTCCTTCCTGACATCTTGTCTGTATTTCAGCCCAACAGCAGCAATGACAACATCCAGTCCATCACCTCTGGGGACTGGGATGTGACCAAGATCCTGTCCTATGATGAGAAGCGGAATAAGATGTGAGTGGGGACCGGGGGCTGGGTCCCAGGAGCTGTTTTTTTACTGCTAGCAGATCCACTTGTTTCTAGCCAAACATACTGGAAGAAGGAAAACCCAGCTCAGGAGGCCTCCTCCGCCCTTGGAGATCATAGCACTCACCCCTGGCTTCATGGCGAGCCGAGGTACTGACTCAGCCAACTTCCAAAGCTACAAGGCACCATGACAGAGGGAAGCTTCCACAGGCCAGTGAGGTGACAAGGATCACAGAGATTGTTTCTCTGTAACAGCTGTTTACTGAGTCTCCATAGACCTGAGCATAGGCTGAGGGTGTCCCCAGCTCGACCTCACTAGTACTATGGTTATATGTTAGGATAGGTATGCTTGCCCATTTAAAGACAAGCTAAGACATGTGCTGGGAAGATGGTTCCATTGTTAAAGTGCTCGCTGTACAAGCATAAGGACCCGAGTTCAGTCCCCAGGACCCACATAAAATGCCAGGCATGGTGGCATGCGCTCATAATCCCAGTGCTGGGCAAGTGGGGCCCTGGAGCTTGCTGGTCAACAAGTCTCGTCTAATCAGTGAGTCAAGTCCCAATGAGAGATCCTGTCTCAAAAGAAACCAAATGGACAGCTCCTGAAGAATGATCCCGAAGGTCAGTGTATGGCCTCTACAGGCAAGTGCACACATGTGTGCCTGTATACACATACACCTGCATACACACAAGCAGGCACCTATGTGCACATACACACATAAAACAAAAATAAATACCAAGATACAAAGAAATTAAGCTGCTTTCTCTGGATTGTTCAGTGACTAACAGAGGGTAGCCAGATTTTACTGTGTAGGAATCCAGGCCCAGCCCTGCACCTGATGCTGCTCGGCCTCACTGCTCACCCAGCGGCCAGTCTCAGGCTTAGGAGAAAACCAGCAGACCAGGTTTTTGGGGATCATATAAAGTCTTCTCTAATCCTTGTCCATCAGGAAGTTACTAATCTGTAGGCAAAACCCCATGTTCATATCTAGGTGTATACTGCCACTGCCCTTCCTGCTACATCAGAACCAAGAGCTCTGGGGCCAGGATCAGCGCAGGAGATACCTGATGCTGACAATGTTTTCCTCTGCCTATAACACCTGGCCTTCCCCTGCTGTGGTCATGAGTGTGGCCAGACCTAACATGAGCATTGCTCATTCTATAGGCCATGGTCCTGAGAAGCACTGTGAAGATGCTAAGGTAGGGCTTGTGGTATGCAAATGCGCCCTGGGGCAAGCTAACCATGTATACCTTCCCCATCTCCACAGCTATTTCCTGAGCACAGAGGACCTACCACGGAGACGACAACTTTACAGGTAACTGACTCCCAGGCCAGCAAGCGCCTCCTGGACTCACAGGATCACAGCTCCACAGCAGATGGGAGGCAGCAAGGGCAGCTGAGTACCTAGAAAGCCGTGGAGAGTAAAATGCGCAGAAGCCCCCAGACCCAAGGCCTCAAGTCTTGTTTCTGCTTTGGCCAAATTGGCGCGCGCGCGCGCGCGCGCGCGCGCACACACACACACACACACACACACACACACACACACACACACACACACGCTTCCTGTCTCCTCTTGAAGAACTCTGCCTGTCTTGCTCCTATATTCAAGTGTTACCTTGGCAGACCACCCTCAACTGTGTGTTTTGAGGACAGCTGTGTCTGGTTTGGGAATCAACCAGTGACTGAGTAGAGAGGAGGCTGGCTTTGCCATGTCCCTTCAAGCTGCATGCTGGCTGGCTGTGTGAGGTCACGGCCCACACTCCATGACCTCAAATAATGTGTAAAATGAGTGGGCATGCTAGGAACCCAGAAAGGAACCCGATCTAAGATCACCCTCTCAACAGTTCATCCTGTTAACTACTCCTCACTGGTGTCACGTGGGAGGGCTTTGTTCTGAGGTAAACTTGGTTCCTACAAGTTTAGAGGAAAGGAGGAACAGTGAGTGTTTCTGGACACTTCTTAACTAGGAGGGCTGCAGCTGGCTGCTCCTTGAGTGTACAGTGGCCACTGGAAGGGAGCTTGGGCAATGTGGACTAGAGAAGTCCCCAGCACACAGAGGTCTCCACTCCAGCCAGTGGACTCCATGCTAAGTACAAGGCCGCCATGCGTGGGAAGGACCCTGATATCATGGACCTGCTTCTTCTCTCTATAGACTGTTTACTACTTATAGGCCTACTATAATCATGAACATCAGGCTACCCAGCGTATAGAAAGCAGGAAGGCAGCGGCTGCCCCTCCCCTGTAACCTATAGCATCTCTCTCCCATGACATTCAAGAAGAGAAGCTCGCCAGGCGGTGGTGGCACATGCCTTTAATCCCAGCACTCTCTGTGAGTTCGAGGCCAGCCTGGTCTACAGAGTGAATTCCAGGAAAGGGGCAAAGCTACACAGAGACACCTTGTCTCAAAAAACCAAAAATAAATTAATTAATTAATTAAAAAAGAAGAAGAGAAGCTCTATGTTAGAAGCTATGCTTAGAGAGGAACTTTCCCAGTACCATGTGAAGACAGCAACTTCCTGATCTAGATTAAACCCGACCATGGTTGCCCCAGGTGGCATCTTCTGTTGGTGTCTCTCACTCCCCTCATCCTCAAGCAAGAAGCAGCATCACCACCCTTCTGCTGTCAGGAGAACTGGACTCTGGAAACATTCGATTCCTTGACATCCACAGAGCTCCTTCCTGTTGCACTTGGCACTCAAGGAATGTAGAACTCTCCACTGTTTCCAGACAGCCAATCACCTGTTCAGAGAGTCACTCACATGGGTAGAAAGTTCCCTTGATCATACCCATGACCACTGTAGACACCCATGATTATTCAAAGTGATAGCACCCATGACTTCATTAGGTAATAGTGCCCACAATACCACCAGGTGAGGGTATCCATGACAACACCATCTGACAGTAACCGTGACCCCCACCAGGTGATGAATGGTCACCATGACCATGTGATAGTACCCGTGATCAGGCTGGGCAATGACATCCATAAATGCAGTCTCCACACCTTGGTCACACCTAGCCTGTAGTTTTACTGATGGTCAGACAGTTGCCATCCAGGACCAGAAGAACTGAGAGGTCTCCAGAGTCTGGAGGAAGTATGGGTTAGGAAGGCTTCTAGGGAGTGGAGTTAAGTACCCAAGGAGTGTTGATGGGGTGAAGCTTAAGGGGTTGGCAACAGGAGTGACAGGGTCGTCTCAGAGGAGAGGTCCCTGCTGGGGAGTTTAGGGCTGGATATCTGGGACCACTCCTTCCCTGCCTCTGTTCTCACTGGCTCTTTGCTCCTCCAGTGCCAACACAGTCGATGACTTCAACAGGCAGTGTCTGTCCTGCGACCTAGTAGAGAACTGCACCTACTTCAGTGCCTCCTTCAGCCACAACATGGACTTCTTCCTGCTCACGTGTGAAGGTGAGTGGCTGTCACCCCACACCTGTCTCAGCTAGATGCTGAGTCTGCAGGCAGGGGCACACACAGAACAAAATGGGTGTGATGGGAACATGGCGGTCTGCAGGACCAGGGACACTACTCGTGACTGCGTTCACCACATCTTCTTGCAAAGCCGAAAGCTCACGGGGACGGGGAGGTCTCTGTGTTGACCTATATCTCACCTCCCATTGTCCATAAAAGAACAGTAAGCTGTGAGCTACTTGGGGTACCTAGCACATAACTGCGCCTGTGCTGTCTATAAAAATGACAAAACAACCTCAAGATTCAATTTTCCAGTATCGAGGATTGGGGTTGTAATACAAAATACAAGTTCTTAGAACCCAGCTCATTGATCCCGAGCACACAAGTGGTCTTTACGTGTGTGTGTGTGTGTGTGTGTGTGTGTGTGTGTGTGTACCTATGTGCACATGTGTGTTGTGGTGTACAGGTAGAGGTCAGAGGATAACTTTTAGGAGTTGATTCTCTCCTTCCACCATGTGAGTTCAGGGAATAGAACTCAGGTTGTCAGGCTAATGGCAATCTTTATGTGATAAGCATTCTCACTGGCCTGTGTGCAAATGTTTATTATCACACCAACCAGAACACTGAACCAGTGGATGCAGAAAATGTCTTTGCATCTTGCTCTTGTCTGTTGGAATGATAGAAACCATTAGAAGATAAGCAATAAATATGATCCTACACAAAGAAGTCTCAGAAAACTAGACCTGCTGAGATCCCCTCAAGAGAGGGTACATGTGCTAAAGGAGGGCCTGAAATCAAGAGCAGGCCCCTCTCTGGCCAAAGTGACAGTCTAGACAGTCACAGGTAGAGGGGGGTGATTTTGTATGGCAGTGTCTTAGGAGCCTGCTGGTTCCTGCATAGCTCAGAAACATATACTCTGTTGACTGATGTCACCTAAAACCCTGAAAATCTGAATCCCCCACATTCTTCCAAGATGAAGGTGATCCTGGTACAGGCTTTCTAAAACAAATTAGTGTCCTGAAGCTTCCTGTGCCAAGCCCCCAACTCCTGTGCTTCTCAGACAGGTGCCTACAATAGGAACTCGGTTTCCCATCTCTGTTGATGACCAAGAGTGTCCAGACTGTGGCACTATAATATATGATATCACTTTCTAGTCCTGAACAAGTTCAGGTCCATTTTTAGGGGATCAATGTCCACCTCATGAATTTGTTCCCCTATGGGATTCCATAACCTGTTACCACAGGCAAATGAGTGGAACTAGAAAAAATCATCTCAAGTGAGGTAACCCAGACCCAGAAAGATAAATATGATATTAATTCACTTACATGTGGACATTAGCTGTTAAGTCAATGATAACCAGGCTACAATCTGGCCCATAGGCAAATGGCAGTTTATGAACATATGAGCACAACACACATTTTAATAATAATAATAGTAATAATAATAATAATAATAATAAGCAAAAATAATAAAACAGGGATCAGGAGACCTGAGAGAAGTTGCTGACCATAGGGCTGAAAAATGAGGTTCTAGGTCAAGTCCAGGCTCAGTGAAAACAAATGTCACGAGGGATTGATTAGTGATGTCTGCTGCATACCAAAATGAGGGAGGAGATGGCAGCCACATAGCATGTGTCTATCACATTTGAGGTGATCATTCCTTGAGAACAAATGGATACTTCCTTTAAAACATAAGCTTCACCTTCCAGTTCATCTGGGATAGTAACGGGGAGCTGCACCCTTACCCACTCCTACTCCAGAGTGAAGTGAGGTAGGCTATGGTTACAGACCTAAACCCTTAAGGCATCATGGTCCCTTGAGATAAGAAAGCAGCATGCCATGAAGAGGCAGACAGGACTAGGCATGATGAGCCTAAACATCCCCTGGGGGTTTCTGATTATAGTCGCTTCTGTCTGTCATTTAGCTTTTGGATCAGACAGCAGACATCGCTAGCTTCCTCCAGAGTGGCTCAGGATGTTGCACTTTGGATATCAAATGATCCCAAAGGTCCTATACTAAAGGCTTGCTTAGCACCCTACAGATATGTGGGGAGATGGACTTTTAGGAGTGTAAACTAAAGGAAGAAGAATTCTCTTCTCTCTTGTCCCGCCTATACTTCCTGCCTGGCCACTGGCCAATCAGAACTTTATTTACACAGAGCGGTATCCACAGCAGAATGCCCTTGAAAAGGGACACTAGAGCCCTGGTACCTTCTTTCCTCTCTTTCACTTCCTAGCCTGCTATGAGGCAACAAGCTGTGATCTGACACATTTCTACCCTGTAGGCTCTAACACAAGGGAGCCAAGCAGCCTTGAACTGAAATCTGGAGCCATGACCCAAAATCAACCTTTCTTCTTTATAGGTGGGTTTTCTCAGGAGTTTTACCACAGCAGCCAGCAGCCTGCTCTGTGCTAAATCAGCAATGTAAGCAGAAGTACCCGAGCATTTGCTAATAACTCATGAGTAGCCCCGGAGCTGGGAAAAAAAATAAATAACCTGCATCTTCACTGATAAAGGTGTACCATTATCTTCAGACATGGAGAAGAAGATCAGCTCCCAGAAGCAGAGTTAAAAACAAATGGTTAGGATGGCAAAATGACTCACTAGGCAAAGGCACTCGCCATCAAGCCTGAGAACTGAGTTCTGTCCCTGAAATGCATATATATGATTGGTGGAAAGAGAGAACCAACCCCTGCCTTCCTCCAACTTCCACATGCATGCTGTGACATGCATGTACACACACACACACACACACACACACACACAAATTAAAGCATCGCTAAGAAATCACTCAATCAACATGAATGGTTTGGTTCCATATGCTGCTTTGTCTTCTGGATGGCTCCCACACTGAGTTTCTGAGGCATTAACCTTGGCTGCCCTTTCTAATTTCGAAGTTGTCCAAGTGGATGTTTAAAACCAGGCTTGAGGCTCCTTAGAGCATTGATAGTGGGTTTGTGAGAACATCTGCTCACTCTCTCAAACATTTGGAGCAATTCCCTCTGCGCCTGCGTATACCAAGAATAGGGAGGGGAATCCTGAGGCAGGCTGTGTCCTCAGTGGAAGTTCCATGAATAGTTCAGATTGTCTCCCTCATCCATAATGGAAGCCCAGCCCCCAGTGACACACCCGGTAAGACCATTATACTCCTCAGTGACCATGAAGCAGATGTTTCCTGTGGTAAAGAAACTACCCAGCGTCCCGCTGGCACCTTCCCCGTTACTGGACCAGTGTGATGATGCACTGGCACTTGGTGACTGTATAGCTCCCCCCCCCTGCAAGATGAGAGGGTGTGTTCTGCATGTGTCACCTGATATGTCCATTTAAAGCAGTGGCATTCTGTCTGGCAGTAGCACCTCTAAGATATGTCCACTCCTCTCCTTTCTGGAATGCTTGCTGTGGTAAGAAAGGCTTTCTTGTTGCCAATCACTTTGCCTGTGGGATCTCTGCCACCTTTGCTTCTGGTTGGAATGACTACTGTGTGCTTCACATTATGTATTTCTGTGCAAGATGGCTTCCCCAGAGCAATGTTTCCATTTTCTGGGTGTTTACAGAAGGAATATAGGAATGAAAGGAAAACAGTATCACTGAACCACTGGGGAGGGGACACAAATCGCAAGGATTTTGATGATGAATATGAGTGAGTAACACAAAACAAGAAAGCCAAGGCAGGTACACCTGGCACCCTGGTGAAAGGGGTGCCTGTGAGGGAACAGAGTAGTTAACTTTCAGAATTTGAATTCTGAAACACCAGACAGGGTAGAGGCGACCACAGCCAGGAGCTAGAGCTGACCGTGAGTCGTGGGGCTAGGAGTTTTTCCAAGCTGCCACCTCCCACGGTGCTCACTCACATCAGGAGACCTGGCCGTGGAGCCTTTAGAGTGGACAGTGAGCCCAAGCAGAAGGGAGCTTTGTTCAGGCTACCTCAACTCTGAGTGACAGGCCACCTCATCACCTCCACCCCAGGGCACCGACACCAGCATCTGCGGGGGCCAGTGTGAGAACACAAACACCCGGACCTGAGAGTGCCAAGAACCAGCAATGCTTATGAGAAGTGAGGTACAAGGCCTCATTAGCATGAGGGAACGGTGCCCTGGGGAGAGGAGTTGAAGTCCATCCCCACCACCCGCAGGAAGGCTGACTGAAGCCACCCCCAGATCCACAAGGTGCCACCTTGCTGACCAGAAAGCAGGTGTTGGGAAGGAAGTAACCAGCTGCTGGGCCTAACACCTTTACTGAAGTGACTGTTTGAAGTTCATAACAGCAGTGAACAGATTGACTAGACAGTGAATGCTCACCGGTTTCCAGGGGGAAACCCTGGTGCTGCTGGATGTTGCTGAATGCACATCAGTAAAGGCTTGCACTGTAGCCTAGGACATTCTCCTACCTCAGCCTCCCGAGTGCTAAGATCACAGATTTCACTGCACCGGGAGATGTCTGTATGAGACCTGCCTTCGATCCAGAAAGTCTTCTCCTTTGGGAAGAATAAGGACCAGAGCATCACCAAAGGGGACCATAGAGCAGGCAACTTGTGGGTTTCCAGAGGCACACACAACTCAACAAAGTTGAAAATTCCAAGAAAAGGAGAGCTGAGGCACAGAGACTCAAGAAATGTATGTTTGTAGAGACTAAGACAGGGCAGAGAATGAGCCAAGAGTTGATGGGGAAATGCCCCGGCACTGAGAGAAAGAAAAGGCCTGCTGGGCATGGCTAGGAGAACGGGGGAGCTGGGCAGGGTGGTGCTGCCTGGGATCCAGCACTTGGATCAGGAGCTCCAGGGCAACTTCAGGTATGTGAAGAGTCTTAAGCCAACCTAGACCCATCTCACTAACTTTGAAAGATAAGCAGGCTTGGGCTCTGCTTGGTACTTGGAGGGGACAACCCTGTATCATATAAACAAACAAAAACAGAAAGAAAGAGAGAGAGAGACAGAGAGAGAGACAGAGAGAGAGAGAGAGAGAGAGAGAGAGAGAGAGAGAGAGAGAGAGAGAGAGAGAGAGAGAGAGAGAGATTCAGCAGTTTAAAAAGTTGCTTGTTGTAGTCCTTGTTGAGAACCTGGATTTGGTCCCCGGCACCCACATCAAGGTCCCCGGCACCCACATCAAGGCTCACAACCATCCATAACTCCAGTTCCAGGGCATCTGATGACAACCTCTTCTAAACTCCACAGGCATGAGGCATGCACATGGTGCACGTACATACGTGTAGGCAAAACACCCATAAATACATAGTAAATTTTTGGTGGATAGAAAATGTCTGACTTACCAATTAAGGCTTAGTGGTAAAACCATAGCCTTTTATTAACCAGCTTTAGCATTCATGAAGTTCACACCAAACAACAGCAGTGCCTCTGTCCCGAGTCATGGCTGGACTAAGTGCCTGGAGATATGGTAATGCCTGCAACACACCACTGACCCCTTTGTCCCCCCTCACTGTCACATAAAATCTCTGAGACACAACTCTTGAACCTTCTCAGCCACGGTGCCTATCTCCTTCCTCAGGGCTCTGGAAGCACTTTCTGCCCCCAGAGGCAGGACCTGTCTCACAGGCCTCTACCCAGCAGCCTTTCAGTAGACTATATACATTCAGGCTGCCATAACAAAATACTGTAAACCAGGCGGCTTCTGACCACTGAAAGTGTTCTCAAGCTGTGGAGGCCGAATGTCCAACATCAAGGCAGAATGAGTACTTGGTGAGAGTTGCCTCACAACCTGATCACCTCTCCAAAGACTCTACCCCTAATGCCTTAGAGGGGGGATTCTAATGCTTCTCTTTTTTGAGTGTACATAAATGTTCAATCAGTGCCTCATCATGGAATGGTGAAATAAGTGGAATATTTGTTGACTTGATTCCAGAACATCACAGGATTCCATTGGTGTGCCCAAGACTGTGCCAGCCCCTTGTGGACACAGGAGACATGCACATCTTCAACTCTACTGATAGACACCCACTTGGCACCTCTTGAGGCACACCTCACTCTCTCTACCATTCACCCTGATTCGCTTTCCTCCCCAGCATGTTCCTCCTGACCTAGATACTTCTGTTAGTGTTTTTGAACACCCATCTTCTCCATTCATGCATAGGCTTGGCATGTGTAAGGTCTCATTGCATCTATGGCTTTAATCCAGCATTTAGAACCACACCCTGTGTATTAGAACATCTGTCAGTGGATTTCTGGGTGACAGGAAACAGTATAGTCCTAGTTCAATGTCATAGTTGTAGAGGGCTGGAATGATGGCCTACTGGATAAGAGCATGTACTGCTCTTGCCAGAAGACCCAAGTTCAGTTCCCAGCACCCATGTTGAGTGGCTCACAATCACCTGTAACTGCAGATCCTTGGGATCTGACTCCTTCTTCTGGCTTCCAAGGGAACTGCACTCAAGTGCACATACACACCCACACATAGACACACATGATTCAAAATAAATATAAAATCTTTTTTAAAATCACAATTGTACCTTGGAACTTCCTACAAACAAAGCCAATTCATTGCCACTGGGAAGGGGAGAGTATGATAAAATCTGCCCCTCATGATGTAAGATGATAAAATTGCCTATGAAACATTAATTATTATTATTCATGAAAGCACACTTACAAGATGTATAATTATAGACCTTGTTCTGAGTGAGTCATCCAAGTGTCTGTAGGCCTCTGGGCATGCTTGGACATTGTTGTTGATCCTGGCTTGTGGATCCAGTTTTGGAGAACTACTTTCCACTCCACATGATGAGGCACTGAGAACTGTGCCATCACTATATGTCACTATATAGTAAGTGACATGCATGTGGTGACCGCCAATCTGCTAGGCTCTTGTACCTGATGTACCAGGGCTCATCACCAGAAGCCAGAAGCAGATACCAGTGACAGGAATTCTTTGGAGGGTCCCTTCTGGACTTCTTTGGATGGTTCAGAATGCTTGCCATGCAGGAGCCTGTGATGGCTTCTTTAGCAGCTGCCTCAATAGGGCACCGGAGGGACCATCTCAAGATCCACACAGGTTCTTCCTCCAGGCATCGATGCCTCTGGTCTCAAGCTCCAAGGTTTGTCTTAATCACAAAAAAAAAAAAAAAAAAAAAAAAAAAAACTAAATGCACCCAGAGATCCTAAGATAGATTCTGAGTATTGTCCAAAACCTGTCCATCTATGAGTTCAAATTTATCAGGTAAATTTCACTGAACTGTGTGTTTTGCAGACTTGACCGTTGCCAGGCACCCAAGACAATGCCAAGTTCATCTTCCTCTGTGGTTGTGCTGGTTACTGTTAGTGGCTGACCTGACAAAATCTAGAGTCAACTGGGATATGGGCCTTCAGGCATGTCTGAGAGATTGTTCATGAGGGACTATCTTGGTTACATTAATTGATATGGGAAAACCCCACCCACTGTGGGTGGCACCACCCCCTGGCTGGGATTCTGGACTGTGCAAATGGAGAGAGGGAGCTGAGCAGCAGCGGGCAGCCATTGCTCTCTCTTCCTGACTGTGGATGTGATGGGACACCAGCTGCTTCAAGCTCCTGCCACTGTTGACATCCCACTTTGAGGCAGGATAAGCCCTTTTCCCCTTAAGTTGCAGCTGTCTGGATGTTGTATCTTAGCAACAGGAGAAGACGCTGAGGCAGTGATGACTGGGAAAGTCCACCTTTGTGATGTGGACGAGGTGGCAGTGCTCCCACACCAAAGAGTTTTGCCCCAGCAAACATCTCTTTATGGCAATAGAAACCCTAACAAAGACAGCATGGGATGACGAAATTCACTCTTCCTTTTTTTTTTCTTTTTATCTTCCCCTCCCTTGCCTTCATCTCCTCTTCTTCCCTTTTCTCTCCATCCCTCCTTTCCCCTGGAGTCTCCTAGTTGAGTCCTAAAGCCTTTGCTGGGCAGGGACAGAGTAGGCACACTCACAGAACAGCCCAACATGGAATGGCTCGTTCATCCCGGTGATAAGGATATCCATCCATCTCTGGGTGCCACTAGAGTGAGAGTCAGGCCTGGGTGTGATGAGATGATATCCCACAGGGAGGAATGTGGCATGGAGCCAGCATGAGTCACCTCTCACTGTCACATAAAACCTGAGACACAACTCTTGAATCTTCTCAACCACAGTGCCTATCTCCTTCCTATAGTGCCTATGTCACCCCACCCCTTCTAATCCCTTTTTGAAATAAAGTCCCACTATGCAGCCCTGGCAGCCCTGGAACTCACTATGTAGACTAAGCTGGCCTCAAACTCACATAGTTTGAGATCCATCTGCCTCTGCCTCTGCCTCTGCCTCTGCCTCTGCCTCTGCCTCTGCCTCTGCCTCTGCCTCTGCCTCTGCCTCTGCCTCTGCCTCTGCCTCTGCCTCTGCCTCCCAAGTGCTGGGATTAAAGGCATGTGCCACCACACACAGCTGAAAGTGTGTTTTCATTCAAGGGGTGGATTCAGTGAGTTAGACTCTTAGCAATAATGAGAGCAAAGTTTCTTGCTGTCGGTCATGAAGGTTGAAAACATGAGGTAATAGAAGAATGCTCCAATGAGATCCTAGTTGGTGCTGAGCTGGAATACTGAGTGGCCATGTGAGACCTGGCTTCTTCAGGGAGCCAGGGCTGTGAGAGTGTTACAGGGCAGTCAACCAAACCCAAACAGAAAGTGACTGCTCTGGCGTGCTCTGTTAACCTTTGTAATTATGTGGTGCTACTGTGAGCATGTAGTGGGAGAAGCCTTGCCTGTAGGAAGCACATAATCCACAACATTTGGAGATGGCCACATGTGCCATATGGAGATAGCCACATGCACTGGTAACCCAGGGCCCCTGAGAACTGGGCAGGAGTTTTGAAAAGACTGGGCATGATAGCTCATGCTTGTGATCCCAGAACTGGGGTAAAAAGGAGTCGGAGAAGTTTAAATTCATTCTCTATTACATAGTAAGTTATAGGCTAACCTGGGCTACATGAGACTGTGTATAAAAAAAATTAAAAGGCTTCTGTGGTACTGGAGATTGTACCTAGAACCTTGTACATGCTAGCTCAGCACATGACCACTGAGATAAATCCCCAAAAAGAGATTCTGAAAGGACACTGATCCACCCAAGAAAAGTCTGTCTGTCTGTCTGTCTCTCTATCTTTTTCCTTCTTTCATTCTTTCAAGTCTCTTAAGATGAAACTTAGGGCAAAGCCAATATAGTCTTCCCTATTAGAATGAGCAGAACATTGTGTTACCTTAATCAGGTTTTCCTCTTAATGACAATAAAGCTTTGGAGGACCTGGGAGTCACAGAGTGACCACTGTGTTTCCCTGCCATGCTTCCCCAAAATCAGAACCTCACAAATCCTCTGGTTGCGTTGGTTGTTAGCTGACCTCTTGTCCCTCAGTTAAACAGGAACATGGCTATTTTGGCAGCTAGCTCAAGATGCTGGCATTTCTTCTCAGGGACCTGCTGTATCTCTCTCTTCATTAACACAAATTAAATTCACTTGAAGTAACTGATCATGTGACCTTGCAAAGGCACGTGCAATCCAGCTACCTGAAAAAGTGAGGGCCTACTTGGTGGACCACTCAGTGGGGTAAGGATGGAGCACCTATGCAGCTGCCATGTTTCCCCTAGGCAGGCTGTGACCTTCCCCTCCCTCGGACATCCATCTTGTTGTTGAGACACTTCTGTGTGCGGACAGTGAACACAGACCTGGAATGGGAGGTGACAGGACACCACGGCCTCTGAAGGGCTCGAGGGGGTGAAAGAGGACACTTTTTTAAAAAGCTGGCATTCTGTCCTGTGGGTGCTGAGATACCCCTATGGGGACTGACAGCAGGGCACTCTCCTACTGCATCCCACAAACGCTACCAAAGCCAAGATACTCCATGTGCCTCAAGGCTGCTGATACACTTCGGGCTGAATCAACGAGTGGAATGGCTTGGAGAGGCATCTCTGCAAGGCCAGTGCTTACCTTCCTCCCCAGCAGCCAAAACACACACACTCCATTTCACAGATGAAAGAGTCAGTCCCATGGCACCAGCGAGTGGGATGAGAGCCAGGTCTTCCCATCCCTGAACATGTCAGAGACCCACAAGTGCAGGAAGCACAAGCAAGTGTTGTCTCTTGTGCACAGTGGAATCTAATCTTTGCAGAAATCTCTTCCAGACCTCCTTGTGGAAGCCCTGGGTACAGCCTGGACACAAGAGGGCACTGCAGCCCTGCGCATCAGTCTTCACAGAAACCTCTCGTGGGGTTTGCATAGTTCCCTGTTTGCAAGGGTTTCCCTGTGTAAAGCATCACCACCTGGACTGAACCTGTCTGACTCCCTGGGGGCCTCAGAGAACTGAGCCATGGCTTAGACAAGGCCTTCTGTGGTACCCTCTGTCTGGCAGACATCGGATTTAATGTTAGACACGCAAAGATGAAACACAGAGGGAGACCCTGCCTTCAGCGAGCCCAGAGTCTAGGATAAGGAAAAATTGGGGGACCCTTTAAGAAGGATGGCTGGCTGCAGGTTACCAACGTGTCCCTAGGGCCTCAGCTCAGGCCAGGTTCTCTCTCCCTCATGGTTGGGCTTTCAGGACCTGTGAACAGTTCAGAAGAACGAAGGGCATGGGAAAAGGTACAGTGTGGCACAGTCTGGGGAAAGCCTGTAAGCCCTGGTTTTAACTGTCAACTTTACATAAAGTAGAATCATGTTGAAGAAGAATCTCCGTGGGGGATTGTCTAGATCAGGTTAAACTGTGGGCACATCTGTGAGGGGTTTTCTTAACTGGGTTAATTGTGGTAGGAATACCACCATGAATGTGGGCATTTCATGGGCCAGACCCTGGACTGAATAAAAAGGAGAGCATATGAGCTGGGTACAAGCGTGCATGCATTCTCTCTACTCTCAACCATGCATGCGACCAGATGCTTTATGTTACTGCTGCCTTGACTTCCCCATAATGAGGGACAGGACTCTGGGACTGTCACTCAAATAAACCCTTTCTTCTTCAAAATGCTCTTGCCAGGGTATTTTTATTGTTATTATTAAGAGATTTTCTATTCATTTTACATACCAACCACAGATTCCCCTCTCCTCCCTCCTCCCTCCTCCCTCCTCCCTCCTCCCTCCTCCCTCCTCCCTCCCCCACAGCCTTCCTTCCCAACCCACCTCCCATTCCCACCTCTTCCAAGGCAAGGTCTCCCATGGGGAGTCAGCAGAGCCTGAAACATTCAGTTGAGGCAGGTCCAAGCCCCTCCTCCCCACACCAAGGCTGTGCAAAGTGTCCCACCATAGGCTCTAGGCTCCAAAAAGCTGGCTTATGCACCAGGGATGAGTCCCAATCCCACTGCCTAGGGGTCCCCTAAACAGTTCAAGCTAATCAACTGTCTCGCCTATCCAGAGGGCCTAGTCCAGTACCATGGGGGCTCCTCAGCTATTGGTCCACAGTTCATGCATTGCCACTAGTTTGGCTGGTCTTCTCTGTACATTTTCCCATCATGACCTCGATGTCTCTTGCTCATAGAATCCCTCCTCTCTCTCATCGATTGGACTCCTGGAGCTCGGCCTGGCGCCTGCTTGCCAGGGTGTTTGATCACAGCACCAAGAAACAAAGCTGAGATGATGCTGTAAACATCTGAGAAGGGACTGGTCAATGGCAGGCAAGAAGGGAAAGAGAGAGGCAACAAGAGGAAGGTGGCATGGGCAGAGATGCCATGTGACAGCAAAGAATGAGAGGAAGGTGTGTGCAGGCCAGGGAGTGCTGGTCAGCCATAGACCTGTAGTTTAATGACACTGACTTTGTAGGGTTGCGGTCAAGTTTAGTTTTTAATTTTTAAATTCCATTTTGATATATTTATTTTGTGTTAGAGATGTGGGGTGTGGAGGTATGCAGAACAACTTGCAGGAACAGTCCTTTGTTTCTACCATTTGACCTCCAGGGAATGGATCTGTCTTGTCAAGATTGGCAGCAGGTGGCTTCACCTGCTAAGCCATCTTGTTGGTCCTGTGGTCAAATTGTTTATGATCTGAGAGTTAGAGCAGAGTCTGCTGCTGGAACTGCTGGTGGTGGCGGTTGTGATGGCAGTGACCGTGACATGGCCACTGCCACCGTGTCCCTGATGGTTTTGATGGAGTGTTTATGAAAGGATGCTGGTGTTGCTGCTGCTGCTGCTGCTGCTGCTGCTGCTGCTGCTGCTGCTGCTGCTGCTGTACCGATGATGCTGTTGTCTCTGTCTCAATACCTCTGACTCAGCATCCTAGAGGTAGCCCTTTGGTCACTCACACATGTTGCCCACAATGAGGGAAGCTCAATTTTTATTTGGTGACTGACAACATGTGTCAACTTAATCATTAGTTAATAATGGCTGCTCCATTTCAGACTAAAATGACCAAAGTTTCTGTTTTAAAATATTTGTTTTTATTTTTGTGTGTGTGAATGTTTGTCTGCATACATTTGTCTGCATGCACATGCATGCCTGGTGCCCTCAGAGGCCAGAAGAGGGCATCTGATCCCAAGGAACTGGAGTCACAGACATTTATAGCCATCCTGTGGGTGCAGGGAGTTGAGCCCAGGTCCTCTGGATGAACAGCAAGTGCTCTTAACCATTAAGCCATCTCTCCAGCCCTCAGACCAAAGTTGCTGACAAACAAAGATTTGTGTGGACACAGAATTCTTATTTTCTGTGTGGATGGGCATTGGCCATGGTCAGTGGAACTGGATGTGGAAAACCTGGTCTAGGATGGATTCTACTGGGCAGGGCAGGATGCATGACACACCTTCATGCAAAGGACCATGGGGATATTTAGATACACACTTCTCTCTGTTCAATCACCAACATGGTTTCAAAACAAAGAAAAAACAAAATGGGGAAACTTGCCTGGACAGGGAAACGTTAGCCTGAACAGGCAGACCCTTGCCTGCCCTCTGTCTCTCTCTGTCTCTGTCTGTATATGTGTCTCTTTGTGTCTCTCTATGTCTCTGTGTGTGTGTGTCTCATTCTCTCTGTGTGTCTCTCTGTCTCTCTTTCTCTCTCTCTCTCTCTCTCTCTGTCTCTCTCTCTGTCTCTCTCTCTCTCTCTCTCTCTCTCTCTCTCTCTCTCTCTCTCTCTCTCTCTCTCAGACATGTCATGCCATAAGCAGAGATGCCCTGTGACAGCAAAGGGTTATGAGGGAGCTATATGCAAGGCAGAGAGTGTTGGCCACCACCAGGATTCCCACAGGCCACTTGGAGTACAGTCCTGCAGGTGCTGTGACCTTGGACTCCAGACTTCCAGGCCATGTGCACACTCCCTCTAGTCTCTCCCCAGCCATCTGAAATTCCACTGTGACTTGAAGTTTGCTGAAGGGACTTGCTGAAAGGCAGCAACATCACTAAAAACACATCCCTGGCTCTGCTGAAGAGGCTGACCCTGAGACCTGTCTCCAGCCCTCAGAATCAGCACTCACCCTCTCTACCTCACCAATCCCTGAAAGTTACGTGCTGCCAGGGGGCTTTTAACTATGGCCTGTGGGGAAGGAACCAAGAGCTATCTTCTTGCTTAGATACTGGCTGTCTGGTTTTAAAATTCTGATACCAGAACTGCTCTTATGATCTCTCTGAAGTCAGTGATCCATCTTACAGCTGTAAGTGCCTTTGTACCAGCCATCCCATGTGCCTGTCAGTGCAGCTGGAGGTGGGCACAATTTCCACAACTGTGAAGATGTTGGCATCCCAACAGAGGGCAATGTAATGATACCCTCAGGCACACAGTGACCTCCTGAAAGGCTTCTCTTGAGGTTCCTGAACCTCCAGCCCTCTTCTGACCCACCAAGTGTGCTGTGCCCAATTTTTTGGTGCCACTCCCAGAACCACCTCTGGCCTGGTGCCTCTTCCTTCGTTCCCCTTGCATAGAGAGGAGCCCCCGGTGGGGGGTGATGCTGCCCTTGGCTGACTCCTGATCCACACAGGCCTGTCCCACCCACCCTCAGCCCTCACGGGGAGCTGAACCTCCAGACAACTGTAGTGTGCAGTGGAGGGGCTGATGTTTCAAAGGGAACATCTGCTCTGTCACACTTTAGCAACATGGTGATTAAAGCAAGAGGAAATTAATTACAGTTGTCACTGTGTGTTCAGACCACTCTGCTGCTTCCTCTCTATGGAGCACTCACGCGTGTGTTGTGAAATACTCCACTGGTGTTACACACTGTTGGTTTTGTTTAAATCATTCCTAATCTCTCACTGATGCGATGAAAATGGGGAGGAAGTTGGGAGGGAGAGATTTTAATTGTACCAAAAAAAAAAAAAAAAACCTGAAGGATAAACTTAAGGAGTGAGGTGAAGACCAGCACCAGTGTACAATGTGCACACATGTGCAGTCACACACATCCAGACACACAAGTGCAAACCTGCACACTCACACTGTTGCATATATATGCACATTCATATCCTTACTCTACATTTATAAAAAAACAGTGATAACTCATTTCTTCCTCTCTTCTCCCCAGTCTTGGTGAGGTTTCCATTTCTTTGTTTGTTTGTTTGTTTGTTTCATGTGCACATGTGGTTTGCATGTGTATATGGATGTTTGCATGCATGTACACTTACTGAGCTAGGAAGTGCAGCTGAGGGTGAATACTGAGGTCTCCTGTTTCTCTATCATGAAGTACAGAGTCAAAAAGCTCTGCCAGCAGCAGGCAGTGTCCGAGCTGCTTGGGTGTAAAAGCTGCCGTGGCCCCTACAATTCTGCACCTCCTTTTATTCACAGAATACGAATATGAAATAGATGTAATTCCCACTTTGAGGGATCACTTTAGGGGGTAAATGAGCTGCTACATGTAAAAGATCAGAACAGTGAGTGGCACACAGGACACACACGAGCACATGGGTCAGTACGCGTCATTATTAGCATTGTTTCTATGGCCACGAGAAAAGGAGGCACCGTCAGAATCTTACAGAGGCGTTTGGAGCAAATATTGAGGACACTGTGGAGGGTCCACAGGAAGAGAAGGAAGAAGGGACTTCTGGGTGGGAAAAGAGGGTGCAAAGATGTGAAACATACAACTCTGACTGGAAGAGAGAGCCATGTGGCTGGGGCCATGGCCCCAGATCAGGGTTGAGAAGGTATCATGTCTCACACTTAGGTGTAGACACTCTCTGTGAGCTATGGAAACAACCAGAGTCCTAATCAGAAGAGAGCCATGGTTGCAACTATGGAAGTCTTTGGGTGTGAGAGAGACAGCAGGTGAGAGGCTGTGACCATGGAGACGGGAGACTTTCACCAGGCAAAAGAGAGAAGATGTATGGAACACAGCATAAGGGAGAAAGAGAGCGAGTGTTAGCTGCCTCTGTTCTAAGTGTGGTCCACCTGCAGCCATGAACTGCATGCAACCAAGGGAAGGAGGATCCACCCAAAATCAGAAACTCACTCAAAACATTACGAACTTGGTTTTCAATGACTTTTTGTATCTAGTGTGTGGCTTATGGACGTGGACTTTGTGGTTGTCAGTGTCGTGTCAGAATGTTGAATGGGACAGGCCTGGGTGATGTGACTTACTCTTTGGTTTGGGATTTAGTTTTTCAGAGACTGCATCTTGTTTATCTCAGGCTGGCCTTAGGGATGGCCTTGAGGTCCTGACTCTCCTGCCTCCATCTCCAGAGTGTGGGGATTACAGCCATATGCCACCAGGTTCTGTTTATGTTGTGTTGGGAATGGAACCTGTGTGTGCTGGGAAAGCATTCTGCCAGCTATACCCCCAGTCCCATGATTTGTTTATTCTATTCCCTTTGAGGCAGGAAAAAAAAAGCATATGGTTTAGGATCTTAAGTCATTTCTGTCAAATGCAAGGGATTCTGGGGGCCAGGGTGTCACCTTTCCTACAACCAAGTGTGTTCCTGCCACTGTCATTGAGACACTCAGCAGGTAGCCCAGACAGGATCCCAGTGACACACTGTGGGGTGAGGACCTGGGTTTATCCAGCAGAAAAGCACAGCAAACATGAGGAGGAAGGTGGACAGAAAACTTCAGAAATGATGCCCATGGATGCCCTTGAGACTGAGGTGTAAGACATAACCAGCCTCCAAGGGCCTGCATTCTCCCACTTGCTGAAGCCATCTGTCCTGAGTCAAGGACTGATCAGACTTGAGAGTAAAGAACTCAGTGGTCATCCACACTGGATGTGTGGTCTGAGTGTCTCACCTATCATAACTGGTTCATCCAAATGAGCACTGTCCTCTCAGGAAGATGAGCTCACATTCCCACTAGGAGGTTTTAGAATTCCACTGAACCTGTCATCCTGCCCCAGGCTCAGGAGAAATGCACAGCCCCTCCCCTTGAGCATGCTTAATGATTGACAGGGTTCCCTGTGCATCCTACCACAGCACGGTCATTACCGAAGACAGACAGGATCTTGCATGGTGTCTAGGCATGAGACAAGAAGTTGTGAGGCTAGTGAAGAGCCTCACCATAGTCAGTCACTAAGGTGACTTGGCTATGAGCATCATTTCCTGAGGATTACACACTACCAGTGCATCAACTGTTCATTCATTTATCCAGACGCTATCAACTGGTGATACACTGTGGAGTTCCTACACATTTTTCCATGTGAAGTACCAAGTTTATAAGTTGAAGTAGGCTTTGTGGGCTCTCACCTGTAATCCTATTACTTGGGAGGCTGTAAATTTAAGACCAGTCTGGGCTACAGGGAGACCCTATCTTGATGAAGATGATGGTGATGATGAGGATGATGATGATGACGATGATGATATACCAGGTTGCTAAGTTCCAATATTAACTGATGACACAAGACATAAATATATCGTTGGGAATCAAATTAAGATGAAATTGTTTTGATTGAAAACCACCACTGAGCTAGAACCACAACATAGCAGGCCAGATATAAGCTGTTACTGTCCATCAGTCAGGATGGTATCAGGACCTTTGAGAAGAGAGTCAGGAAAAGCCTGTGGAAGGGGCCAGAGGCCATGGTCCAGATTCCAGCCCTGGCACTTTAGAGGACAAATCAGACAGTGTGTGTGCGCATTGAACCATTTTCTTGTAGGTTTGCCTCATTTCACAAAACTAAAACCTAAATTCCTGCCATCACACTCAGAATTCCATATAGCCCCTAAATATGTCCCTGGAGACTGACAGGTGGTGTGCACCTGAAATCCCAGCACGTAGGAGATAGAGGCAGGAAGATCAACATTCCAAAGTCCATGCTCAGCTACATAGTGAGTTCAAGGCCAGCCTGGGCTACATAAGACCCTTTCTCAGTAAACAATTAAATTTAAGTTTTCAAATGTCCACCAGGGTGACATGATGATGCTGTGACTTAAATGCAGGTGACTCATAGGTCTGGAAGCTTTTGTAAATCAGACACCCGGAGGAAGGGGTTGAAATCCAGGAGTCTGCCAAGGCACCTCCCTTTTTAAAAAAAATGATTATTATTGTTGCAATTACTGGGGAGCTTTCTCTTCCTCAAATGCCTGTCGTGCGCCCAAGACACACACATAATTTCTGCCACAAGTGACTACATGCCCCAAGAACCAGTCAGCTTGGTGTAGCCTCCTCGTCATCCATGAGTGTGTAAACCAGTCTACCCACCTCCACAGCCCTCACTGAACAGCGCCGTTCAGTCTCTGCCTGCAAAACAGAATCACTTTCAAGTTCCCTGGACAGAAAATTGGATTGAAGCAAAACTAAACGCCGTGGGGCCCAGGCAGAAGGGATTGGGTAGGGGGGTGGGGATGAGACTAAATCCCAGGTTTGATGTCACCGATAACAAGCCTTCAAAATCAGACAGCAACAAAACCCTTCTGTAGTGTTGACTGGGAAATACTGACTTAGGAACAAATATTTTAATTATCTGCTGTCGTTCGGGTAGCCCGCTCGCTCCCTGTTTGTTAGGATGATCATATCACCTGGGTGTATACACTTTCTGCACCAGCCATACATGATTCATGAGCTGGTAAATAAAGAGATCTGGAGTCTGTGCGCAGCAGGGCCCTTGCCAATTATCTCCGCCGGCCAGAACCTGCCTCCCTCGCCTGTGTGCAGCTGATCTTTGAAAGCATTCATCAGCGCCAGCAGCACGCGTGGGGTCGCCTGGGATGTAAGAGTCTCCATTGTTTACACACTAGGAGGTTGGCAGCAGTGGGAGTTCTGTGTCAGAGCATCTTCCCAGGATGCAGACGGGAGTGAGTGAGGAAGATGAATACTGTCTCTATGGATGTAGTTATTCTGATGGCTTTTTCCTTACAGTCCTGTGTCCTTAGTCACTTCATTTTCTACCTGTGATTGTCACCTCCCCATCCTGCCAGACAGGTGCAGACTCATGCTCCAGACCAAATGGGGCTGGAAGGCGGTAACGCAACTGAATTTCTCTTTAAATGGAATCCAAATGTGTGACCCTGTGTCCACCGGCCACTTTAATCTACCATACTGTGGTGGTCATAAATCCATCTGCATATTTCCCCTTTTGGGAGCAGTAACAATTTGGAAGTTGGATATTTAACTTTCATTAAAAATAGACTGTCGGGGTTGGGGATTTAGCTCAGTGGCAAGCCCTGGGTTTGGTCCTCAGCTCTGGAAAAAAAAAAATAGACTGTCACTAACTAAAGATTTTGAAAGGTCAGTTTTTTTGTATTCTCTTCATAAACAAGGCTTTGCAAACAAAATTATCTCCTGATATTGGTGACAAACACTTCTTGTGTTTGTTTGAACATTTATGTTCCCTATTTTTTGAAGATTTATTTTTATTTCATGTGTGATTTTATTTTATTATACATGTTCTGCCCACACAGTGAATGTTCATGCAGTGCCCTCAGAGACCAGAAGGGGGAGTCAGATTCCCCTGAAACTGAAGTTATAGATGGCCGTGAGCCACCATGTGGGTGCTGGGAATTGAACCAAGATCCTCTGGAAGAACAGCTAATGCTCTTAACCTCTGAGCTGTCTCTCCTGCCCCACTTGTGAATTGCTCCAAGGTGCATTGGCCATAAGGCAGGCTGTTGTTGAAGATGTCAGAAATGTTGGAACAGGAGCAAAAGAACCTTAGATACATGCTCACATGAGTTTAGGAATGTATGCATGAGAGTGTGTACATATAGAACCAAATAGTGAAGATCTGGCCTCATTGACAGAGGAACTTGTAATGAAATACAGTTGTATGTTTTCACACATCCTCAGATTGGATGAAAATATATATATTATATATGTACATACACACACACACACACACACACACACACACACACATACACACACACACGAGCAGAAGGGTGGGCTAAGGGAGAGCAGAATGCAGTCCTGCTTTCCCCATCTGCTTCCATCCTCCACTGTCCTCTCCGTTCAGCTGAGCATGGAGCGTCCTTTTTCTTCTTTATCTTGTGTATGATGTGGGAATGGTATGTATGTATGTGGGAATGGTGTGTATGTATGTGGGAATGGTGTGTATGTGAATGGTGTGTATGTATGTATGTATGTGGAGGGATGTGAATGGTGTGTGTGTGTGTGTGAGTATACATGCACTATGTATCATATAGAGAGAGGCCCACTTTTGACATCAAATCTCCTCCTCCATTCACTTATATATTGAGGCGGGGGGTCTCTCACTTGAACCAGAGACTGCTGATTCAACTCATTTAGCTAGCCAGCTTCCTCCAGGGATCTCCTGTCTCTGCCTTCTGAGTGCTGGGATTACAGGTGGGCTGCCACACATACCCTGGCATTTACATGGATGCCAGGGAGCACTTCAGTTGCTGAGCCATCTCCCCAGACTCTGAGCCTCCTTTTCTCCCCACATCATGCTCCCCATTACTGCTGCCAGTTTATACTTCAGAGAGAGATTCCCACCATGGAACTGTTAGTGTTCAGCCAGATAGGCCTGCTGCCCAGAGGTTTGTGGAGCTGAGCAGCTATCCGTAGAGCACACTATGGTGGTATTGTGTTTCCCAAAGTATTGTGCACCCTAATAAACTTACCTGGGGTCAGAGACAGAACAGCCACAATATTAAACATAGAAGATAGGCCGTGGTAGCACATGCCTTTAATCCTAGCATTCCAGAGGCAGAGATCCCTCTGGATCTCTGTGAGTTCAAGGCCACATAGGAAACAGCCAGGCATGGTGACACACGCCCTTAATCCCAGATAGCGAGCCTTTAATCCCAGGGAGTGATGGCAGAAAGTAGAAAGATATATAAGGCGTGAAGACCAGAAACTAGAAGCATTTGGCTGGTTAAGCTTTTAGGCTTTTGGAGCAGCACAGTTCAGCTGAGACCCATTCAGATGAGGACAGAGGCTTCCAGTCTGAGGAAACAGGATCAGCTGAGGAACTGGCAAGGTGAGGTAGCTGTGGCTTGTTCTGCATCTCTAATCTTCCAGCATTCAGCCCCAATAACTGGCCTCAGGTTTGACTTTATTAATAAATACTGTTAAGATTCCCTCTACAGCACACAACATGGAACCTGCTGCAAAGCACATCATTGCTGCTGTAACTTCATCCAAAGCTGTCACTGCTCATGTGGTAGAAACCCAGATGGGAGCTGTCTGGAAATCAAAACATCTAGCATGGAGCCAAAGCTCGCCCCAGGTCTCCTGACCACTCTCTGCTCACAGGTACCAATGTGTGGCTCTCTGCACCATAAACTTCTGGTGACCACGCTCACTGGTCAGAATTCTGGCTGCCTTTAAATGTAAAGATTATTCAGGTTTTAGGCTCAGGAATCTGCACAAGCAACAGCCAGCCCTTGAGCAGGCAGGGTGACAAAATGGCAAAGCCTTCTCCTATATAAAGCTCATCTTAGTGACGGCTAAGGGATCCTAGGGCAAGGTGTAGCAGAAAAAGAGGGGAGAATACAGAGCAATTTTAAAAGCCTGTGTTCACCGCTTTTGCCTTACTGTCACCGAAATGCCTAACCAGAGCAACTGAAGGGAAGAGAGGTTTGTCTTGGCTCACAGTTGCAGAGGGATTCAGCCCAGCACAGTCAGGAAGGCAGTGTGTGGCAGAGGGAACATGTTCACAGGGTGACCAACCAGGAAACAGAGAGAGTGGCTAGAAGCCAGGGTGGACTTAGCCGTCAAAGACCACCCTCTGATGGCCACTTCTGTCAGAAAGGCTCCATCGCTTGCTCAGATAGAACCAGCAGCTGGGAACAAGCCTGTGGGGAGCATTCACATCCAAAACGGAACGCATCCTGTGTGCCTCATCAGTAATTACACTCTAATTGTGGGAGATAGGCTTAGAGTGTGATAGAGGCTCCCCCCAAAATCTTGTGCGTGTCCCCAACGTTGTTAACATGTTCCTTCATCTCTTAGGGAAATCTTTGGGAGACAATAACACAGATATGGTCAAAAGGTCAATTTATGACTCTTCTACTTGGTCTTTGCTTCTTAGGAGGAACTCATTTTGATTGGGGGGTTTTCCTAAATTATCCCATCAATTTTCAGAAACCTGCCATGGTGATTTGAATGCAAAACGTCCTCTATTATCTCAGGTGTTTGAACACATGATCCCCAGTAGGTGGGGCTGTTTGGGGAGGTGTCAGCCTTGCTGGAGGAAGTCATGTCACTGTGGCAGGCTTTGGGAGTTTACTGCACTGCTGGACTAGCACTGTGCACGCTCTGCTTCTGCTTGTGGCTTCTGTTGTGAGCGCTCAGCTTCCTGCTCCTGCCGTCATGCCTAATGCTTATGGCTGTGCTTCTCCAGCAGGATGGACTCTCCTCCCTCTGGAACCATTCACCCATTTCTTCTATAAATGACCTTGGTCATGGTTCTTTTACCGCAGCAAAAGAAATATAACTAATGTACCTACTCACCACAGAAATCTGGAAGCCAGTGAGAATTGCCATAATTCGTGGACAGCAGAGAGTGAACCCCACTGGGGAAATGTGATGGCACTGGGGCCACAGGTGGCCACAGAGTTAGGGCACCTGCCTACTCTGGGAGGAGCTGACCTCAGGTCATGTTATAACTTAGATAAGCAGTGCCCTCAAAAAGGCTCATGTGTTGAAAGCTTAGCTGCCTGCTGGTGAGCCTCTGAGAGGCGACTGGCCTATGAGGGCTCTGACCTCAGCAATGGTTACCTACTAATGGGTTCACAGCTGAATGAACTCTGTGAAGAGAGCATCTGCTTGGAAGAAGGTCACTGGAGGGGTGCCTTGAAGGGAAGACCTTGTCCCTGGCCTCGCTATGCCCCGTTCTCCCTCTTCCTCTTCTCCTCTTGCCCTCTTTCTCTCCCTCTCCTTCCCTCCCTCCCTCTCCCTCTCTCTTATCTACCAGGAGGTGAGCCAATCTGTTCTACCACACACTCCCCACTGAGGCCTCAGCATGACCCAGAAACAATGAAACCAAGGAGCCATGGGCTGAAACCAGCACCCAGCGAAAGCCCTTCCTCCCCTGAGTTGTCCTCTCCAGTGTTGTTGACAGCAGCAAAATGTGATGAGCCTGGTCAGGACTCTGCGTGGGCTGGGGGAACAATATTGTAATCTGTGGAGACAGGAGGGTCCTTTGGGTGGCCTGTAAACTCGAGCAGCGTCTTCTTTAGCATAGTTTGACTTGTAGCAGACTTGACCAGTCTAGGAAGTTTGCTCTGGGAAAAGCGTAATGACGATGGCCCAGCCAAAACACGGCTCAGACCTGTGAAGGAAGACGTGACTGGTGGTACTTAGCAAGAATGAGAGGTACAGAGCCACAGTAGCCTGAATTATTAAAAACAGGGCACAGAGAATGGCCTCAAGAGACCTTTTATCAGCCTAATTTAAAGTTTCTACCTCGATATGTCATGGCCAAGTTAGCATTGGCGGGCCGTTCATTAGTCATTAATTCATTCAGCAGGCATTACGCAGGCATTGCCCACTGCCCTTCTGGGGTGGGGAGTGGAAGGAGGCATAGAATTGTGCGGTGTGTGTGTGTGGGAGGGGGTGTTCTGTATGTGTCCTTCTGGCTGGACGGGGTAGAAGTAGCTTTACTTTTCAAAGTTGCAGCTCAGCCAGTGTTTGCTATCCTCTGCGCCGGCAGCACCTGTGAACACAAGAGAAATATCTGCAACCACAGGACAAAGACCTGACTCCCCAGGTGGCATTAAATTAGCAATTATGCTATTAAAACGGGACCAAGAGCAGACATCAAGACTGTGCAAGGCACGTGACCTTGGGGTATGCTGTGTGATGCTACAGAAGGCACATTTTTCCTGTTGGTTTTCAGAGATACAGCATATTTCTACTACCCACAGTCATGGCAGTATGACAGACCACTTGAATGTATTTCTCTTGTCTGTCTAGGGGAAATTTTGTATCCTTTGACCGGCATTTTCTCCCTGGTCCCCTGGTCACTCCCTCTAAGTATCTCGGGAATTGTGCTCATCTTTTCGTGTCTGGCTCATTTTCCTGAGCAGAATGTCCTCTTGGTGTAGCCCCGCCATCACAGATGGAGGGCTTTTAGGGGACATACAGTGCTCCCAAGGGAATAGAACTGTGTTCTTTGCCCAGTTATTCAGCGATGGACACTTGGTTGCTTCAGTGTCTTGACTTGCGTGGACAATGCTTCAGTGATACAGGGGTATAAGTATCTTTTCGGCTTTCTGACTTCATTTCCTTGGGGTAAACACCCAGTAGTAGGATACCTGAGCCAGCTGACAGTTCAGTTTTCTTATAAGTTTTGACACACTTTCATGCTGTTTTCCACAATCACTGTACTATCTCACCAACAATGTACAGAACTCCTTCTCCACATCCTCACCAGCATGCTATCACTTGTCTCTTGGATAGCACCCTTCTAAAAGGTGTGGGATGGTGTCTCATTGTGGTTTTAATTAGATATCCACAATCAATGATTTTTTTTTTTAGTAGTTTTTCATATACTCGTTGAGCTTATGCATGCATGTACATGTGAAGGTCAGATGTCAATGTTGGGTAACTGTCTTGATTGCTTTTCACCTTAATTTGTTTAAACAAAGTCTCTTATAGAACCTGGAGCTTGCCAATTAGCTAGACTGCAAGCCTCCAGGATGCTCCTACATCCAGTTCCACATGCTGGGATTACAGGCTCTGCCACCACACCCAGCTTTTTTTACATGAGTCTTGGGCATCCAACTCAGGTCCACACGCTTGCCCAACCAACACTTTGCTTGATGATCATCTCCTCAGCCTTTCTCTGGGTTTTTCCACTGAAAATTTTATGGCAATTAGAAAAAGATATGCAGGAAAGCTCCAATCCATCCACTGTCATATTTTCTAAACAAGCAAGACAAGTCTGGTTTGCTATTAAGATTCAGTGACATTTATAGGCATACATATGAGCATTTTTGTGTCTATACATTTAAAATATTGGGGCTGCAGAGATGACTCGGTGGTTAAGAACACTTGGTGGTCTTCCAGAGGACCTGAGTTTGGTTCCCAGCACCCACATCAGGTGATGTAACTCTCGCTCCAGAGTATCTTGCTCTGATGCCTCTGGCTTTCCAGGAACCTGTATTCATGTGCACATACCAACATACAGACACACATATCTACTCATAAGTAAAAATAATAAAAATAAAGCTGGGCTTGGTAACACACACTTTTAATACTAGCACTTGGGAAACAGAGGCAGGAGGATCTCTGTGAATTTGAGATTGTCTATATTGCAACATAGCCAGGAGAACCTAGAGAAATCCTGTGTCAAAAAAAAAACAACAAAATAATAAGGATGGCAGGGGAGATGCTCTGTAGTTAAGAGCACTGGCCACTCCTCCAGAGGACACAGGTTTGATTCTCAGCACCCACATGGACGCTAACAATTGTCTGTAACTCCAGTTCCAGAGGACCCAATGCCCTCTTCGGGTCCCTGCGAGCTTTGCAGGCACTTGGTGCAAAGGTATACATGTAAGCAAAACACCCATACACGCACAGAAAAAAATTAACTTAAAAATGTACATAAAATAAGATAGGTGTGGTGGTGTATACATTTAATCCCAGCACTCAGAAGTCAGAGGCAGGAGGACTTTTGTAATTTCAAGACCAGCCTGATCTACAATGTTAGTTCCAGGACAACCAGGACTACATAGTGAGACCTAGTCTCAAAATATGAATGTAATAATAAAGCTTTTAAAATGTTCTAGTATTTCATAACATAGTTATGAAAGAAGATATAAAGCTCTTCTAGTTCTAGGTCTGTCATGAAATTTTCATGTTTGGTGGTGGATAATTGCATAAAATATATTCAGCAGTGGAAGTGTAAAACCCAACATGAAGCTCCACGGCTTCCTGTGGAGTGGCTGTATTAACGATACAGAAGTCCGCTGAATTGTACAGATTTTGGGTCTGGTTAATTTTGCATGTGATTTTTTTTATTTGCAATGTTTTTATAATAAAAGTTTTTCAAAAATCCTTCTATGTTAATGTGGCTACATATATACAGACACACACCTAGAAAGGTTTAGGCTCTCTCTGGGAGGAAGGGATGAAGTGGGTCCCTTAGCTGTCACTTAGTTCTTTTCTTCACTATTTGAATTTTTGTTTCAAGACACGTATTACATCGCTGTATTAGAAAATGAAAACTCATCCAAGCTCTGTGCCTTCCTCGCTGCATGAGTGAGGCAAAAGACTTCAAGCTTGTTCTGCTACTGTTTTCTTGTCTGTAAACTGTTTGAAGTGTCTCTGCAGAGGGGCTGTGAAGATTGGACTTGAAATTATTCATAGGAGAGAGTTACCAGGATGCCTTTTACATAGTAGGCACTGAATAAATAATCATTGTTTACATTATTAATAAGAGCGTGGGGCATGCTCTGTTTGCAATTTTTTTTCACCTTGAAATGTGTGTGGCAAACAGCGGTAGGCTCTTTATTTCTCAATGACTGCTTGGCTCTCTGTACAGGCTCCCGGGGAAGGGCTGATGGAAGAGGAGTTCTCAGTATAAGCCTCCATAGTTTAACCCCGCAGTCCGTGCTTACCTGCTCATCAGGGTGCACAGACAGATGTTCCATGGCTTCTACCCTCTAGGTTGGGAGCGCCAGAGTCATGGAATGAAAGTATTGGCTACCTAGCACACGTGAGTTTTAGGCAAACAACAAATAATTTTTGTCAGTATACCCTAAGTACCACAGGGATATATTTATAGTGAAAAAGTTTTCATTGCCCCTGGGAAATTCACAGTAACCAGCAGCCTGAATTTTTTTTTTCCTGACCAGCCTGTCTCTGGATGGATAAGCAAGGGGCATAGCATGGGGAAAGGGACAAGAACTGTGGAACAGTCACTATAGAAATCATTACGGAGGTTCCAGGACTGTATAATCAGCCAGACCACTCCTCGAAGAAGGAATCAAAGCCAGAAAACTCCAGAGTCACTTGTACTTGTCCCAGCTTTCTTCACAGTGGCTGAGTCAGCCAAGGTGCCCACCCACTGGTGACGGATAAGGAGAATGCAGCATATGCATGGGAGGGAAGTATTGCTCAGCCATTAAGAAGAATGGGAATCCATCATTTTTACAAAAATGGGTGGACCTGAGAGCATCATGTTAAGCGCTATAAGCCAGAATCAGAAAGACAAACATTTTCTCTCATATCCAAAATCTAGATTTTATTTATCTTTTATTTATTCTTCGATGATTTTAAATTTGTATGCAACATGTCTTACATACATATCCATCCCCAACTCCCCCTCCCACTTCTCCAAGATGTCCCCAACACACATCCCTCCCACCTCCTGATTGTTTTAATCTTTAATTATGTGCATGTGTGTATCTGTATGCAGGCATGCATACATGAGTACAGGTTCCTCAGAGGCCAGAGGTATTGGATCAGCCTGGAGCTAGAGTGGCAAGCCATTATGAGCTGCCCATCGTGGGTACTAGAAACCAAGCTCAGGCCCTCAGCAAGAGCAGTATACACTCTTAACTACTGAGCCATCTCTCCAGCCCCATTCTTGATATTTTTAAGACAAGAAAGTAGGGAAGACTATAATGGAAGAGAAAGGAACCTGAAGGGAAAGCAGTAAGAGAAGACAACTGAGGTAAATATGATGATACATGTAAGTGTAGGATTGTTACAGTGAAAGCCGCTATTTTGTGTATGAATATGTGCTTTAAAAGGGAGGTATTGGACCTCCTGGACCTTCACTGTGTGCACTGAGTGGCGTCTGGGTCAGTCCCAGGGAGGTCAGTCTCCACTCTGCTGTGACCTCAGTCTATGACTCTAGCCCAGCAGCACACTCCAGCACACCCTGGCTGAACCTGCCTCACTCTGCCTATCAATACAGAGCATCCTTCTTGGGTCTGGACCAGGCAGTCCACTCTCCAGATCTTGCATGAGGTCTATAGACCATGCTGGGACTCATGGCATGTCCCTGACTCTCAATTTAGCCATTTATCACATGGACCCTGGAAGTAGGCAGGAAGTTCTGACACTGACCCTGTGGATGCAAAACTCCAGCATTGCTCTTCCTAAATATGCATTCTGTAACATTGGTAACACACACACACACACACACACACAGAGAGAGAGAGAGAGAGAGAGAGAGAGAGAGAGAGAGAGAGAGAGAGAGAGAGAAAGAGAGAGTTCTAAGCACCCCAGAGTCCCCAGCCAAGTGCAGATGGCTACCCTCCATATCTCACTCACCTCAAGCTTGTTTTTTCTCCATTTGTCCCTACCCCAGCACAAAGGGTGGGGTCTCCTTAGTGCTCCATCTCACTCTTTCCGCATTACTCTGAGAATGTATTTAGATATTGAAAAGGGCAGCACCGGATGGAAGAAACACTTGTCTATCATAGAGCTGTCCCATGCTGCAGATAAGGGATGAGAACCACTGTGTCCATAATGTCCAAGGCCTGACATCACAGCCTGTGCCATAGTGGCCTATAAGAGAAGGCGAGTGAGGGACCAGCCCTGTAGTCATGGGTGGGTGCTCTTTCACTAAGCAGTGAAAGGCTTTCCAGCAGAGAAGGGAAGAATGAGCCATGCTGAGATCTGGAACCAGAAGAGCAAATGGCCCCTGGGGGCAGCTCAGCCTCCCTCGGACCCTGCAGCAAGCACAGCTGGCAGACCCAAGCATGCAGAGAGCCACAGAGGCAAGAGAGTGTTGGGAGAAGTCCCCAACCTAGCAGCTAAGCATGCATCCACCCAACAAACATTATTGAGAAGGCCTTCTTCCTGGCCCTGATATTGCTGAAGGCAGCAGTGAACCTGCACGTGGCCGGGCAGGGGCTGTTGTCCTGGGAGCTTCCTCCCAACTCCTGAGACCCCCAACAGCCCTGAAGCTGGGAAGCTTCCCATTGAAGGGGTTCAGTGAACAGATTCACACATTCGAAAACCACTCCCCACATACTGAGGAGTTTGCAAAAGCGTCACAGGAGGTCAGAGACTAGAGACTATGGTGGCTTCCTCCCAGGGTTCTAGTGACCGTTTTTCTCAAGCTTGAGACTTGAGTAATATATACTGAGTCCAGAAAAGCATTGTGGGACTGCTGCTCAAGAGTGAAAATGGGGTTATGAGGCTTTAATCCAAGCACAATACTTTGTAAAGTGGCGGTTTGTGCCAGGTGGTGATCTGGAAAGCTGTACAGGAGTGACTGGTGGTGTCTGTCAGAATTGAAGGCTTGTCTGTCTTGTTCAAAGAATTGGAGAAGCACACAGAAAAAGGTGGAGTAGCCAAGGGCTTTCTTCAGAAGCTAATAAGCAAAGTACAGATCAAATACCCTTCAAGAAGACACCATCTTAAAACCTATGTTTTTAATTTTCAATTCTCATGTGTGTTTGCATACTAGCATACGTGTCTGCATATGAATGTGGGTACACATGCACTTGTGTGTGCACATGCATGTAGGGGCCTGAGGTTGATGTCAAGAATCATGCTCAGTTGCTTTTCCTCCATACTCATTGAGGCAGATACTCTCAGTCAGACCCAGAACATGCTAGTATTGCTCATCTCACAAGTCAGCCTATTCTGGGGATCCTCTACACCTCTTCTGAGCCTGGAATTGGCAGGTGGGATGCCAAGCCCACCAGCCCTTCATGTGAGCTCCAGAGATCCAAATTCAGGTCCCCGTCTTTGTGTGGCAAAAGCATCTCCCTCACTTGTCAAATACCAACTGTAGCCATCATCTGTACCATCAACAGGGATCCTCGTAATTGACCTGGCTGCAATATTAGAGAGTTGCTGTGGATATTGTTCTGTATAAATAAAATGCTGATTGGCCAGTAACCAGGCAGGAAGTATAGGTGGGACAAGCAGAGAAAAGAATTCTGGGAACAGGAAGGCTGAGGCAGAGAGACAATGCCAGCCACCTCCATGACAAGTGAGATGTAAGATACCAGTAAGCCACAAGCCATGTGGCAACTTATAGTCTAATATAAATGGGTTAATTTAAGATATAAGAACTAGATAGCAAGAAGCCTGCTGTGGCCAGACAGTTTGTAAGCAATATCAGTCTCTGTGTTTATTTGGTTGGGTCTGAGCGGCTGCGGGACTGGCGGGTGAGAGAGATTTGTCCTGACCATGGGCCAGGCAGGACCAAAAACACTCCAGCTACAAATGGTGCCCAACGTGGGGCTTGAACCCATGACCCTGACATTAAGAGTCCCACATTGGGCGCGCCATTTGTTTACTCAGCTGGGTCTAAGCAGTTGTGGGACTGACGGGTGAGAGAGATTTGGCCAGGCAGGACTGGAGAAAACTCCAGCTACAAAGAGCCATGTCTCTTCTGGCTCCATTATCCTCTAGATTCAAACAGTCCACACATCATAAGGAAAGCTTATTTTCTCCTTTTGTTCTACACTAATGACCTTGTTTTATGTGGTTTTTTTTCCTTTCTTCCTCTTGTGGTCTCCCTGCTCGCCGGACCTAGGCCCTGGTGTACCCACTGTGACTGTGCATAACACCACGGATAAAAGAAGTAAGTGCCACTCCTCTGAAATCTTTCTGAACTCAGGAGAGTCGAAGCCAAGGTTCATGAGATAATCCAACACCACCCCACCCCAAGCTCCAGGGCCTGAAGATGAATCAGGCCCTGTAGGTCCAATGGGGCCCTCTAGCAGCTACTACTGGTGGTAAATAAAATGGTCATGAGGCCCAAAGTGACCCAGCTGAAGGTCCATGGTCTCCCTGAAAATGTCTAGGATCCACTACAGCCCATGAGTGCTGAGGTTGGGTGGCCATTCCCCAGATAACCCAGGTCGTAATTGAAATCTTCTGGTTGTAGCCCAAGACTGGCTGGATTTGAACAGCAGTCCATAGGGGACTTCATTCTTGCCTCCTCTAAGGCCCCATGGAGGTTTATCTGCCTGCAGGTCAGATGGTCATGTCCATGACATGGAGGCCCTACACAGCAGGGTGATTAAGACCCCTGGGCTCAGCCATCAAAGGTTAAGGCTCACAACCCAAGTGATAAGAGTTACCTGAGGATTGTTAAGATCTTGGGAGACCTGCCTGAGGACCATTACAGTGGATATAATACAGGAGAAAGATGCAGCTCAACTCCAGATGCAGCTAGGGCAGCTGGGGGTGGAGGGAGGAGTAGAGTGGATGGGAGGTCATTGGAAGAGTCAGCAGCAGGGATTCTTGCTGATAGACCTTGTTCTTGCTGTGGTCAAGGGGAGGAGGGGAGAGGCAAAGGTAAGGATAAAGACTTGGTCAGACAGCCAGGGTAATCAAAAGATTCTTGCTAAACTGACCCAGCCGGGATCACTGAGACTACATGATATGAGCCAAAGACTAGCCAGGGGCCAAGGTCAAGGCCCAGGGAAAAGGACGTGGAGGACTCTGACTCAAATGTGGCCAAGGAATAGGTCTGCCAAAGCCCAGGACTTTCAAGAAACCCTAAAGGAACTCTAGTTTTCCCTAGACAAAGCCCCATGCAGACTACCACATGCACTGTGTGTTTGGGAAATTGGAATGCTCAATATGGTGGATAATAAAGCTAAGAAGGAAAGGGACTATGCCCTTGACCCCTCGCTTCTACTGTCTCCAAGAAACTCCATCCGTCTCCTCTGTCATCAACCCTTCCCACCACGATACCACAGTACTGTGGCCTGCCCTAGGAGAATATCAAACTGACAAACTGGTAGAAGCATCTGAACAGGTAAAGTAGGTGCAGTTAAAGAGACAACCTTTCAAAGCTATCTCAAGTTGTGGTAGGAGCCTGCCTAGTTACTGAGATTCAAAATTCCAGCATGTGGAAGAAAATCAGAAATAAACAGGTGACAAGATTCTTTAAAGGCAAAAGTTGGGTCTGGGGGTGGGGCTCAGTTGATCCAGTGCTCCCCCAGCATGCATGAAGCCCTGGGTTCTGTCCCCAGAACCATGTGAACTGGGTATGGTGACACATTCTTGTCACCCCCACACTAGGGAACAGACTGGAGGAAGAACAATGGTTCAAGGTCATCCTCCACTATGCAGCAAATTTGAGGGCAGGGGGTTGAGGCCTACCTGAACTACATGAGAGAAAGAGAAAGAAGGAAGAAAGGAAGAAGTGGGGAGGGAAGGAGGGGAGGGGAGGGAAGGATGGCCATCAATGTAAATAGGAACAAATGCTGAGAACATGTTTGCCACCTTGACAGTCTTTCTGCTACAGCCCCTCAGGAGAGATTGGGTTTTTAGAGTAAAGAGGTCTTACTCCCAGGCCTCATCTCCAGCCCACCTGGGGACTGTTCCAAGAGCCTGGGAGGTTTGAAGCTCTGGGGTTTCAGTCCATGTCCCCTGAGGAGTCTGGTACAACTGCTTGAGTATCACCATTTGCCAATATGCTGCACACTCCAATGGACACTCAGCAGGGAAGAAACCTGGCTATAGGATTGTGCTGCAGCTTCCCACCCAAGTGACCTCTGTGGTCTTCAGCAGCTTGACCATGCTTTATAAGAAATTGCTCCTTAAAAATCAGGCTGCCACAGTGTCTTAGCATTGCCTTTCTTAATAAAGTGTATGCTGGAGCTGGGCATGGTGGTGCACACCTTTAACCTCAAGCACAGGCAGAGGCAGGTGGATCTCTGTGAGTTCAAGGCCAGCCTGGTCTACATACTGAGTTCCAGAACAGCCAGTTCTACATAATAAAGAGACCTTGTCTCAAAAAAAAATGTAGCCAAATATGGTTGTGCACATCTTTAATCCCAGCACTCTGGAGGCAGAGGCAGGCAAATCTGAGTTTAAGGGCAGCCTGGTCCACAGAGTGAGTTCTAGAACAGTCAGGGAGAGATACACAGAGAAACCTGTCTGGAAAAACGAAGAAGAGGAGGAGGTGGAAGACAAGGAAGATAGCATATGCTGTTTGTATTTGCTGACAGGTAAGATCTCATGGACAACTTCCTGATACTCTATGCAGATTCTTCCTTCTTCCAACCTGGTGTTCTGTTGAGAACTGAGTGAAATGAGTGGCATGGTTTAACATTGTGGCTGCATGCCTTCTTCCTGGATGAATCATTGCGCTGGTTACTCAAGATGTCCACTTCTACCTGTGTGTGACACCCTTGGTGTCCATTTCCCCTTAGTGTGAGGACACAGTTGTATTGGATTAGAGCCCACCCTAGTGATTTTACCTAAACATTGATCCTCTTTGCCACCTTCACTGGAACCAGGAGTTATAGCTTCAACATCTGTGGAAATAGGAGGTTGTATGTAGTTCAACCCACACATGACAACTCAGGATCTTCTCTATGAGGCCCACATTCCTGGATGTTCCTGGATATGAAACTCCCATAATCTTCATCCTCCAGGACTCCAGGAAGAGAGAATGTGGACAGAGCATGTGGGGTGTCTTTGTGTGGAGGCCCAGAGCCAGCCTATGTCAGTTCTGTTGGCTGCAACCCTGTCAGGAGGTGCTCCTGGCACACAGTAGCTCACAACCGGCTGCAACTCCGGTTTCAGGGCATTCAGCTCCCTCTTCTGGCCTTCATGGTCACTGCACACATGTGGTGCACAGACATACATGCAGATAAAACACTCCTACACATAAAATAAAAATAAATAAATCTTTCTTTTAAAAAAGAGTTTAAACCAACCTGGGCAATATTACAAGACCAGTCAAATAATTGAAATGCAAAATAGTGGATTCATGGTATTTCTCACAGTATTCTCTTCTGAAGGGAGGGTCTGCTCCATTTCACTGAGGCATGGGTTGAGGTCTAGTTTGCAAAGAATCCTGCCAGCTAAGACATTATTTCTCCTAGAATCTGACTGTTCAGGAGCAAACAGCTTCAATGGGAAGAAAAGGGAAGGGAATTTTTAAAGAGAGAGCAGGAGGTCAGGGAGAAGGGAGGGGAGGCTGAGAGACAGCAGCAAACAAGCCTCAGCAAACGCTCTAGTGAGCTCACAGAGCTCTGAGGTGAAAAGTTGATGTCTGAATTTAGTCTGTGGGTGTGTCTCTCTCAGGCACACAAAATGCAAATGATTTACAAAATGACTTACAAATAACTGTCAGAGCAAGAGCCCAAAGCCCTGGCCCCCGAGAGCCAGTCAGCTGCCTTCTGCAGCTCCTGGGAGCATCCACTCTGACAGGGGCAGGCCAGGTCTGCCTGGCAGGAAAAGCTGGGCTGTGGGCCCTGGTCAGGTGTCAGAGCCAGCACTGTGTCTACCCTCCAGGTGTCTGTGGGAGCGTGTGACTCTCTCCCAGTGTGTGGAACTTGTAATGTGACTGCTAGCCTGTACCATGCCACAGCTCAGCCTAGCACCACTTGAAATGGCAGCCTTGCATGTAATGCCCTATGCATGTCTTTTGTCTTTCAAACTAGTAACTTGTGGGTAAAGCCACACATACCTTCCACCTTAGGCACCTAGTCTAGGTGACAGTATCTTGTCCGTGCCATGGTCAAAGCCTCTTGGCAATCTCTGCGTCAGGTAACAATCTGCAGCACATCGTGGATATATGCCTCAGACAGGCAGCAAAGCCGGTGTGTCATGAACCAGCCTTAGGGCCCTGGTAGGGTTCAGATTAGTCACTTTCTTCCAGGATTAAAAACAAATCCCTGGAGTGCCAGGTTGTGGTGGTGCATGCCTTTAATCCCCAGCATTCCGGAGGCAGTGGCAGGCCTGGTCTTCAGAGTGAGTTCCAAGACAGCCAAGGATACACACAGAGAAGGCTTGTCTCAAAAAACCAGGAAAAAAATCCCTGGCAAGAAAACAAAAGAGACCCTCTCAAACAAAGTGGAAGGTGAGGACCCATACCAAAGGATGTCCTCTGACCTCCATGGATGCACAGTGATATGCACATGCTCATACTTACAGATGAGCATACAGAGGGGGGGGGGATTTAAAAGCAATAATAAGCCCCTGAAAAAGTTCCAGGAGCAAGGTAAATACACAGTGAGGCAACCTAACCTGCAGGTGACAAGCTCACCAGCCTGCAGTGGGGTGCCTGCAGAAGCCTCCAGAGTGTCACTTAGCAACCAGATGCTCTGTTCTCATCCTCTTGCCTATCCAGACTGGTGTCTTCCAGTCAGATCCCTGAACCCAGCAGACTTTCAGCATGTGTTATGGGTCATGTAGGGCAGGGCCACCTGGAATACTGTGTGCATTTGTGACTTCTCAGCACAGGTTAGAAGAATGGAGACGTGAAACTTGAATGAATTTAACAAAGTACCCAAGTGGTCGGCTGCATTTCCAGTCAAAAAAGGTGGATCCTCAGAGTGCTTTTTCCTTTACAGGCTGAGTGAGTATCACCAACCTAAAAATTTAAAACCCAAATACTCCAAAATCTGGAACTTCTTGAATATAAACATGTCAATATGTGATAGGCTGCAGTCACACTATAGATCCACTGATAATACCATCTGAAGTTGCCTTCAGGCCAAGGGGTTACCATGTCCATGAAACAGAAAGGAATCTAGTATTCAGACTTGAGTCTCATGCCCAGATAAACCACGGAACATGCAGAGACTCTAACATCTGAAAGAACATGAAGTCTGAAACTCCCCTTGTTGCCTGCCCAGCACTCAAGTGAGCAATTCTCAGCCCACAGCTGCTGACTGCTCAGCTGCCTGGACCCAGGACCCAGGACCCAGGACCTCCAGCCTTAGTCGCCAAGGAAACAGTAGCCTCTGGGACCCCTGTTCCAATCTCCCTGCTTGCAATCTGCTGAGGGAACACTGAATCAGAGGCTTTTTTTTTTTTTTTTTTTTTGCACCTTCTGCTGCTAGGGCAGGGTGTGCAAAACCCCTGGGCTCCTTCCCTGTTGGGAGCACACCTCTGAGTGGCCCTTGGGCTTCTGTGAGGAAATTGTAGCCCAGTGCATTCAGAGAGGTGCTGTGTAAGCCACTGAGCTCAGGAACAGATGGTTCTAAGGAAACGGTAGGATGCCTTGCCTGGAGCGCCTGTGTTGGTTACAAGTTCAGTAAGGGGGTTGGGCTATGGTTGGATGGCAGTGGGGCTTGTCATTCTATTGTAGCACAGCCCTGTTAGGAAAGTTGAAATTACTGTTACAGAGAGCTTGGTCCTCCCTCTCATCATCATCCCCAGCCTCCCTGCCTCTGGGGATACTTGACTTTCCCCACTTTAGGAAATCCTATCTCCAAACAGAGGCTGTGGGGCGTTGGCAGATGTGACTCTGAATTATTTAAAAGCTTTTTCCTTTCACGGTCCCCAAAGTCTCCTCATGTGTCTGAGGCTTCTAACCCCTCGGAGATGGGGAGAACACCAGAGGAGCCACATCTTTCTGCTACTGGTTCTGGCATTCACATAGACAGGCATGCAAGGCAGATGCTGGCTCCAGGTCCCATGGGGGAAGAGAGCTGGGATCACAGGCTGTTTACAGGCAGCTGTACACCCTCTGGGAGAAAATTAGTGCCATGGTGATAGCTCATGAGCTGGGTCCGTGGACACCCCATCCTGCCCACCTGTGGTACCCTGAAATCCAGTTCAGGAGCTCTAGAGTCCACTTTCCTGGGTTTCCTGGGTTCCACACTTCAGTTGTGTAGAAGACAGGTTTCTCTCCTTCTCCACATTCTCTGCAGGCTGTTTTGGGGGGGGGTGGTGGTTGGTTTGGGGAGTATTCATTGTTGAACTTGTTCAGTGCACATGCTGAGAAAGTGCTCTTCCACTGAACCACACTCCCAGCCCTGTCAGCTGTTTTTTGTAAAGACAGAACCACCCCAGTTGGCATCTGGCAGTTGTATGAAACCCACCAGACACTCTCTGGTCTCTCTGTCCCTCTAAGTACACTGTGGGCCATCCCCACCCTTCCTACCCACTACAGAGTGTCACCCACCAGGCATAAAACACTCAAGAAGGTGGAATTCCAGTAAGCATGCAGTTACAAAGGGCCTGTGTGCAGTACTGCAGAGCTAGACTGGTGCCCTGGAGGACCTGAGGCAGCCCATCAGATTCTCCTCCTAGGAGATGTGGTATCAATGGGCGATAGGGGTAGGAAGGCCTGAGAGGCCCAAGGTCACTGCACATGTCGAATAGAAGGGAAGAAAATCAGAGCTAGTGAGGGCCTCTTTTCTCCCAACTCCTGGAAGAGGAGGGGAGGGGAAGGAAAAAGGGAGCTCAAGAGGCCCCTTGTGAGCTGGGAATGTAGCTCACTTGTACTTGCCTATCATGCACAAAGTCCTGGGTTTGATCCACAGCACCAGATAGACTGGGCATGGGATTACAATTGAAATCCCAGCACTCAGCAGGGTAGAGGCAGGGAGATCAGAAATTCAAGGTCATTTTCAGGTACATAACAAGTTGAGGCCAGCCTGGGGTACATGGGACCCTGTCTCTAAACAATTAAACAGAGCCACCTTGCCCCCCTAAAGTTCAGGGACAGGAGGCACATGCTAACCAAGGTCTTGTAGTTTTTCTAGAGCCCTTGGCCCTCAAAAACCTGGCTCTTCTCTGGCCCCAGCAGAGCAGGACAATAGCCTGCAGCAATCTCTTTTGGCACAGACATGACAAGCCAAAGGGGCACTCATCTGTTGTGGCATCTGTCCCAAGACAGTGCCAGAGACCTCCAGGCTGTGGCTGCAGGGTGGAATTCTGCTCTCAGGAAGTATAGCCAGGCCTCAGTGGACATCCTGCCCAGCCACAGCCGTGAAGGTGTCACCTCTGGTGACAGGACATGGGGACAGTGCACAAAGAGAAGCAGGTACCAGTTCTGTGTCCTGGTGCCCGATTTATCCCCAGTTCTTAGAGCACACAAAGCAGGTTTATGTCTAATAGCTACAGTTTTCAAATATTTAAGGAGCAATTTGGTGAGGAGGAAAAAAAGTCAGCCAGATGTGATGGTGAACACCTTTAATCCCAGCCCTGGAGGCAGGGACAAAGGCAGGTGGATCTCTATGAGTTTAGGGCCAGCCTGCTCAGCATAGTGAGTTCCAGGCCAGCCAAGGTTGCTTGCCCAGACACACCTCCATTTAAATGTAAACTGAGTCAACAGTCCACAAATAACGCATTAGAGAGTCTCGTCCTGGACGTTTGAGTTGTCATCTGAGGGCTTTTCCTGGGGAAAGAACTGCATGGGGCTGGGGTGTGCCTCAGTGCGAGAGCGCTTACCTAGCTAGCATGCACATAGCCCTGGCTTCCAACCTCAGCCCCAAACAGAAAAGAACAAGAAAAGCTGCGCCAAAGATGTTTTCATTTGGGCAAAGAGTCATGACATGATCCTGCGAAATTGGGATTCTCTCCTACCCTCAGCCCTTCCAACAGTTTAAACCATTTCTTCTTCAACAGTCAAAATTTTGCATCCTTCTTTTCACTCTTTAAACTGATGCTGGCATTCCCACCCGCCTGCCCTAGAATTCTGTGCCAGTGTCGTACAGGCATGAAATCATTTGAATGGTTTTACAGTTGCTGTGTTCATAAAGCCACAATGAACGATCACGTGTTCACACAAAGCAGCTAGGACACATTACACACCGCTATCACCATTAGGTATAACAGGGGTGATATCCTCTAGTGATCCAGCTGTGGTGTGTGAATGGGCACTTCCTCCTAATCCCAGAATACCTCTGTAAGAAACAGAGTGTGCAGTCCGGGCAGTGGTGGTGCACGCCTTTAATCTCAGTACACAGGAGGCAGAGCTAGGCGGATCTCTGTGAGTTCGAGGCCAGCTTGGTCTACAGAACGAGATCCAGGACAGGCACCCAAAAAAACTACACAAAGAAACTCTGTCTCAAAAAAAAAAAAAAAAAAAAGAAAGGAAGGAAGGAAGGAAGGAAGAAAGAAAGAAAGAAAGAAAGAAAGAAAGAAAGAAAGAAAGAAAGAAAGAAAGAGAAAAGAAAAGAAATAGTGTGTGCTTCTAAATTCTCCTGCTTCTAAAGTGTTCCAAAAGCACCGGAGTAGGTGGAAGAGAAGAGTTCTGGTAACTCCACAATTTGTTTTAATGTTGTTTTCTCTGTGTGGGTGTTTTTCCTGCATATGTATCTGTGCCTCACTTGGATGTCGTCTGCCTTCAGAGGCCAGAATAGGGTATTAGATCCTCTGAAATTGGAATTACACTTGTGAGTCACTTGTGGGTGCTGAGAATCTAGTTGAGTCCTCTGGGAGAGCAGCCAGTGCTCTTCACCTCTGAGCCATCTCTCCAGTTCCCTCCACCTTTTAAAATTCTTTCCATGTTGTATACCAAAAAATGACAACCTACTTACCTCCAAGGATAACAATTAGAGGTGTGTTTATGTCAAGCCTAATCATACCTCTTGGCAGTCAGTTTCGCTGTGTCAAAGGGCCACAAACCTTCTGTGCTAACAGAGAGTCCTTGCTGTCACCAGGTGTTGTGTAGGTCAAGTGGTCCCAAGTCCTCAATGTGGAGTCCACTTGATGGCACCCCAGGAACAGATAAAATTCAAAGGTCTATTTCACTTGTGTCTGAGGCCTTGATGGAAAAGACATGGGAACAAACACATGAGACAGAGACCTAGGAATCAACTCCACAGAACTTTCTGTTGATTGTGAAAAGTTTTCTGGACCCCAGAGGTGCACACAGCAACCTTCTGGGAAGGGTCAGTGGCCAGCTTTGAGGTCTCATTATAGAATCTTGGATAGACAAGCTGGCACATAACAAATACCAAGTCAAGCTGACTGTAGTAAGGAGACATAGAAGGCTCAGAGTAAAAAGAAGTCCAATTGAGGTGAGCAAGTGCGAAAGTCTTTATACTTCTGGATCTGCTCTTTGAGTTAGCTAAAGGATATAGCCCAGGGTTGATGGATGGCCTCTGCCATGAAGAGCAAGCACAGAGAAGAATGAAACTTGGGGAATCAATGAAAAAAGCCAGTGAGGACCAGGGATTGGGGGATAGGACTGCCTGACCATCAGAAGCCCACGCAGCTCAGAGCTGCTAGAGAAGCAGTGTGTACATCTGCCTACACACAGCCTGGAGAGTTGTAGCCTGCAGGAAAGAAACCCCAAGCCAAGGGCCAGGCAGCTCCTTTCCCCTCTAAATCAGTGGCTTGTGGTTTTCATTGCAATCTGGTCACCAGTTTTTCCAATGACTAGGCACAGTGGTGATTGCTCCAAGCCCCAGGGCCATGTGGGAACAGCCCGCAGGCCACACAGCCCGGGGAGTAGCTTCCTGAGCAGACGTTTGTCTCTGTGGGCTCACTGTGTCCAGATCTGATAATAGCTAATTCCACCAAATATTAGAGGGGCTCACATTTAATTACGGAGTGGCCATGTGTGTGCTGCAGCCTGGAGGTCCCTGCTGCCCTGAAGTCAAAGGCAGAGTCCTCCGGGAATGCACCGATCTTTTCTTATTTCTCCTCTGAGCTCCTGCCCTCTTTGAATGCAATTAGGGAAACAAATAAACTAGCTTAACTCAACTCCCCCGTGAGACCGCCAGTTCTCTGCTGATAAACCCGGCTGTGTGGGCAATCATTAAATGAGAAATCTAATATTTAACTAAATTTAATAGTCTGTTGCTTTGGTGCTCTTCTGCAGAAGGTAGGATTTCAATAGAGAGGAGGGAGCTATTCAAAGGCAGCCTGAATAGTCCATGAGCGATTAGAACTTGCTACGCCCCACACAAGGCCAGAACTGCCAGGGCCGGGTGTGGGTGATGGGTATTTGGCTGTGTCTGCATTCACTCTGGGAAAGCTGAGCTGGGTAGGCAGCTGCGCACACTTGTGATCTGAGTTTGAAGCTCTCCATCCAGAGCGGCATGTAAGATTGTAGCGTTCCATTAGAGCCAGTTCATACAAATTATACATAAGGAGAGTTGGGTCAGTTGGTAGAGGCTCTGAACAGGTCCTGGCACCTACCTGCTTCTACAGATGAAGTTCCCACAGGGCCCTGGCGGCAGAAGCTGAGTGAGATCAATGTACCCATCTTTGCTGGGCCTTTGCTGATTGTACCACTATCCATGAGCTCCCGTGTTTGCACAACCCCGGTTCACACATCCCACGTCCCTTTCCCATGTCACACCTAGGTCAACCCCTCGTTCAAGCAGAGCAGTGACAATGGAAGCTTCTTCCCAGGTTGTCTTAGAGCTGTGATGAAACATTTCATCATAGAGCTCACCCAGCTAACTCAGGGCAGGAACTGAAGCAGAGGCCATGGAGAAGTGCCGGAGACTGGCCTGCCCCTCATGGAGCGCTCAGCCTATCCTCTATAGAACCCAGGACTACCAGTCCAGGGATGGCACCACTCATAATGAGCTGGGCCCTCCCACATCAATGATCCATCAAGAAAATGCACTGCTGACTTGCCTACAGACCAACTCTCAACTACAGGCATTCTCTCAACGGAGGTTTCCTCTTCCCAGATGACTCTAGCTTGTTCCAAGTTGCCATAAAACCACCCAGCACACAGGTTATAAGGGACCTCCATGTGCTAAAGCTTTGCGATAGCATCTGACAGTCTATGTCCTGATTCTTACAATAAGCTTGGGTCTAGGACTACCGGTGAGTGAGGGCAGAATCATGCCATTGAATATTAATTTCCATGTAATGAGTCTTTCAAGGACCCAAGACTCTACCATCCATTTACTGAATGCTTGCTTTGCGTGGTGTTGTTGACATCACACATGGAGCAGGGAATGGTTAACAGTCAGCCCCGTTTCCTTAGGCAGCCTGAACTCTGGGACCTCATAGAGCCTTAGGCTTCCTGAGACCCCTGGAGGATCTCTCAGTCCTGTTTATTTGTGACTGTCTTGGAGGGGTAGCAAAATGCCACAGGAGAAAGCCTCAGACAGAAATCCAGGGGTGTCTAAAGTAAAAGTTGGAGCTGGATGGTCACATGAGGCTGGTGGCTTGCCAGTCATCTTTGGCAGCTTATCAGTGCATCTCAGGCACAGGAAATCTCACATGCCCTACCCCTCCAGGAGGTCACAATCCCTGCTTCTGTGGATGGTGACGAACCTGGAGTCACACAGTGCTGTGTGTTACCCAAAAATAAAACCACTGATCACAGCATCCATGAGTTAACCTCTGATGCCTTTAAGACACATGCCTGTGGGGCAGTGTTGGTATAAAGGGGTCATGAAAGACCCCAACATTCTTCATGGAACCATGGCTTTAAGACATTTCCCAATCCCAACCTTCTGGGGAACTGGACAAGCTAAAGACAGAGTCCCTTGAAGACATTTACATTGAGCCACAGCCAACCCTACATGTAGCCTTAGAGAAAGAAAAGGAAGTCTTGTGGCTTTATCATATATGAGATGGCAAAATAGGGTGGCATGGCCATTTCATCAGGTGAGCAAAACGGCCTTGCTCCTTTCCAGCTGAAGAAACTTCTGACAGGGTATTTGTGTGTTGCAACCTGAGAATGAAGAGCCATGCAGATTAAGCCACAGTACAGTGTCAACCAAAGCAGACTTAGCCTGCATGAAGGAGACCAGGCCCTCAAGTTGTGAAACACTGTTCATGGGACTTTGCTATCTGTGACTATGGTCACCAATTCCAAGTCTCAAAAGACCAGAAAACTTATAGATTAAAATAAGAAATCTGGGGGTGGGGTAAAGGTAACAGCCCAGTGACTTCTCTGCTGTCATTGCCTGGTTATGGTGGCCATTTTTCCCCACAGATAACTAGTATTGCTTTTGCTGAACCCAACAGACTTAGAATGGGTCATACCAATGACAAATGTCAGGGAGAACAGAGTGTGTGGAGAAGGGGGTGGGAGGACGGAGTGCAGAGATCTCTCTCATCTGCCCATGTTCCTGCGTTGAGGCTAGGACCACGGGTTTTGAATGAACTATCCAGTGGCTCATCTTCTCTCCCTATATAGTGGCAAGCAACCTACAGGGACGTTCCTGTGAAGCGGTATGGGAGACATGTAAGAACCTCCAGCCCACATAGGTCCCAGAATGCAATGTATCTCTTTGTTTTGACATTTCCAGAAATTTTTGACTTGGAAGCAAATGAGCATGTGCAGAAGGCCATCAGTGATCGGCAGATGCCTAAGATTGAGTACCGGAAAATCGAGATAGAGGATTACAGTAAGTGCCACTTTTCTGCCCTTTGAAGGGTCAACAGAATGCCTTGGAGGCTCGAGCCCCACCCAGGTGCCTCCCTGCTTGGCCACCATCCTATCCCCAGCTCACTATGCGAACCCTCAAGACGATCTGGTGGCAGCAAAAAACAGAGGCAGAGCTCGTGATTTCTCTCAAGAGATCAGGATGGAACCTCCCCTCTGGTCACATCTGGGAGAACACCATCTGTCCGTCTGCCCTCTGTATTGTGCCATCTTCCTTGCTTAGTGTCCTGCCTCCAGATGCTGGCTACGAGCTGGTGAGAGGTATCCTTGATACTGGAGAAATGCATCCCAAGGGTGTCATTGCCACCGCCTGAGGCATTCTTGACACTGCTCTCCTGCCTCTTTGCTGTCACACTCCAGCCACTGGCTTGTTTCTTGAGTGTGCCTCAACGCTAGACTATGAGAACCACCCTGTTTGCTGCAATCAGCTAGTGGCAGCGGGGCAGTTTTCAAAACCTCATCTCTCAACCTGTGTGGCTCCCAGCTCAACCTGACTGGCCCTGAAATCCTAGCTGCCCATTGTCCTTAACCCTAGAAAGCCCCCAGTGCCCAGTGTCCACGAGCCTCATCTCCTTTCCTCTCCTTTCTGGGTTCTTTTGCAGCTGGGCAAAGTACTGTTTAGTTAGTAACAACTTAGACCCCCAAAGCTCAAAGGTGCCCTGAATCCTTCATTCAGATCCCTCTTGCCAGCATCTCTGCAGTCATGGCCAGGCCTCGATTCCTGGGGGGATTCTGGCTGATCCACAGTCACTGGCAGAGCTTTGGCTGGAGAGGAGAGGGTGGCCAGGCTTAGGGCAAGCAGACAAGACTCATTGGAGGGACAGGTGGAGCCATGTACCTTGCAGACATCTAGTAGAGCCATCTCTAAGATACCTGCATCTGCTCTGACTTGTCAGTGGAGCCAGTGGTACTGGACTGTTAGCATATGCCCTTGTACTTCACAGCCTTGAGAAGATGCAGCCACCTGCAGGCTATACATTCCTAAGAGTAGGATGCAAAGACCCCAAGTGGCACAGTAGGATCACACAGTGAACACAGTGGGACAACTCATTTACAACAGAAAGCAAATGACATAGGTGCTCAGAGAAGAAGAGAAGTTGAGCCAAGATGTGTAGAAAGGTTGCCTGCAATGGACTATGGGTTGTAACCATCCCTTCAGTGGGTCCTGGGTAGTATAGACATCAGAGCAGCATCCAGAGCACAGCTTAGGCAAGAATAAGCATGCTTTAGGGAAGCCACTGTGAACTCCCCTCCCACAGGACCCCAAGTATGACAGGATGCAACCCTTGCAGCCCACCCCAGACCACTCACCAAAACACCCCAGGTCCCTCATCAAGTCGTGTGAGATCACACTACTTCCAGAAATGCTTGTGTTGTCTCTGATGTTCTGTAGGGAGCTCCATCCACTTCTGGAGTCAGGAACATGTGGAAACAAGCTGGGCTGTGAGGCCAGTTCACTCCAAACCACCCCAATCCAGAACCTTCCTCTTGTAGCAGCTCTGACAAGGGGACAAGAAAAGAAATAGAGGGGGTGTCTCCGGAGGGAGAAGAATTTAAAAACCTGTGCCTGAGACCAGGACGGTCTACCCTGGCCAAGAACTGCAGTTATGCCCTGGATATTGTCTCCAACATGCCACTTGACCTGCAGCAGCATGTCCTCACTCTAGGCTTTTGTGGCTGGGTTCCAATGTGACTTGCCTCCCTGTGAGGATTCCTCTCCTTTGCAGCTCCAAAAGCCCCTTCCTCCTCATTGCTCTGCCTGCTGCTGTCATCCCATCTCCAAATTCTGGAAACTGACATCACCTTCCCTTAGGAAAGCCAAAAGGGGCCTGTAGGAACATCGATAGCACTTAGCCCTGCTCCCAGGCCTCCCCAGCACTGTGGCAGGAAAAGGTACCAGGGACTCCCAAGGCCTGATGTGGGGAAGCCAACCTTTGGAGGAAAAAGTCTGAACAATGTTGATTCCCCTTCCCGAGACTTGTTTACAGTTTTGTTTTTTATTTCTGCTGCCTGATAAGGCTTCTGGGAAAGTAAGTGGTGCTCTGAAAGGTTCCCTCGGTGGGTCCCTCAGACAGGCAGCTACTTCCAAAGGTCCACCCCTGGGTAACCACACCATGTTTTGTGGATATCTCTATGATACCCTGCGATGCCTGCCTCTCTGCCAGCCCCTGGGCCATGGATCCAATTTGCAAGCCATTAACAGTCAGGCTGAGTCAGTAATGAAAGGCTGCTGCAAAGCAGGTTGCCAGGGCTGGGGTGCATCCACAGTCACTGCACTAGAAAGCCACTAATTCCCATTTAATTGCTGGGCCTTAGTAATCGGGGCTGTAGATACCCTCAATAAACAAATTCCTGCTGGGGCAGTGAGGCTTGTTCTGGAGGTGGGCTGAACAAAGAAACTGGTGTGGGATCATTTCCTGAGGCTTCATTATTACTGCCCCCTGCCCCCACCCTCCATCATCTCATGCTACAGATGACCAAACTCAGTGACCTTGGTGGCCACAAGAACAGCACAGCTATCCCAACTCCTTCCCTAGGGTCCTGTCCTTGAGGATCTAGCAGCTAGTCAGGTCTGCCTGGTATGAACCTACAAAGCCACTTGTCAGGGTAGAGGGGTACCCCTCACCTCTCAACTGAGCACAGCTCTCACCTCAGGATACCCTTCCACCTCAGCCTCCTCGTCTCCCAGAACCACCTGCTCACAAATATCCATCCCTTTGGGTTGGAGAGCTGGCTCAACAGTTAAAAGCACTGATTGCTCTTCCAGAGGACCCAGGTCCAATTCCCAGCACCCACCTGGCAGCTCGCAAGTGTCTGTAGCTGTAGCCCTAGGGGATCCGATACCCTTTTCTGGCCTCTGCAGGCACCAGGCATCCACAGATATATATACAAGCAAAACACCCTTAAGCATAAAATAAAAATAAACCTATCCATCCCCAGTACATGGCTAACCCAGCCCTCAAATGCTCTCCCTGTGTGGAATTCTGCCACCAGCAGGTACCTGTGGGCCCTGGGGAAGTTAACCCACTTCTTGTGTGAAAGGTGACATTGAGTTTCAGATCAGTGGCCTACCCAAGGACCCATACCACATGGTTGTGGAAGCTCCCGCTGTGGATTTCCCTTCCCTCCCCCAGAGCATCCACAGAAAGGTACACACAGAACCAGGGTCCACACTGGTCCACCCCTCCTGCCCCAGCTGCCCTGACCTCGCTATGTTCCGCCTTTCCCCAGACTTGCCAATGCAGATCCTGAAGCCGGCCACCTTCACAGACACGGCCCACTACCCCTTATTGCTGGTGGTGTAAGTATGAATGCCTCTCTCTTTCTCCAGGCGCCTTCTTGGGACTCAGCAGTGTAGGGAAGTGGGAGGGTGAACCCGGAAGGGGAAAAGTAGGGTAAATGGTGCTGTTTGTTTCGTTCTTAAGATAGGTAAGTTTGTCAGCCAAGGACGGGCTTTTTCTGTAACTCCTGAATCCGCCCCCACAGAGGTAGAAGCGCAGCACGGGCACCCAGGTACCAGTGGTGTGTCTTTTTTAACACTGTACTGAGATTATGAGAACGTTTCCATCCTTGACAAGTATTATGGGCTGGCCCATGGTCCTAGAAGATCGTATCATCTAGTGCCGTCTTCAAATAGCTCAGTCTGATGTTTATACCGCAGCACAGCCATAGAGCACAGTTCTCACAACACATCCCCACACTAACTACATAATGATGACACAAGAGCCACTCCCCCATGTCTGTCTTCACTGAGTCCAGCCCTGACCCTAGCCATGGCCATTCCGCATGATGTATTTCCACTGGGAATGCTTTGGAAGCCACAGCACGGTGTCCCCGATAGAGGAAAGAGCCCAGTGCAATGCCCTACCCTCCTCACAGTGAGAGCTTCAAGTGCCTGCCTCCAGGAGGGAGTGCTACCTCACCCTTCAAACTGGGGTAATCCCGGGACCAGCCTGTGCCTTGTTTCTCCCAACCTAACCATAAAGAAGGTGTCTAAGCCAAGGAGCCACTGGAGGAGTCTCGGATCCCGGGCACTCAAGTGACAGGCATGGGGCTGGGAGCAGACCAACGAGAGCAGACAGAAGAACACCATCAGAAGAAGAGTTCAAGGGACATAGCTAAAGTGTTTGCCACACCAATACAAGGACCTGAGTTCCATCTCCAGAAATTATGTTTTAAAACAGCCAGCATACCTTGTAATCCCAACACTGGGGAAAGAAATAGGAGTGTCCCTGGGCCTCTCTGACTTGGCCAGCCTAGCCTACTTGGTTGAATTCCAGGCCAGGGAGAGACCCCAGCAACACAAAACAAGTCATATGGTGCCTGAGGAATAACACCAGAGTTCACACACACACACACACACACACACACACACACACACACACACACACACACTCATCCTTAAGATGACTGGGGTGCCTTAGGATTCTCTGAGGGGTTTGTGAATGATACCTGGCTCACCCATCCTAGACAACAGAACCCAAGGCAATGGAGTGGACATAGCAGACCAGGGAAAGACATACAGCCCCCCAGGAGATACCTTCTCAGATGTGGTATTTGCCAACTGCAACACAGCATGCTGAAGACCTATCTCTTCTAGGGACGGTACCCCAGGGAGTCAGAGCGTGTCAGAGAGGTTTGAGGTGACCTGGGAAACAGTGTTGGTGAGCAGCCATGGAGCAGTGGTGGTCAAGTGTGATGGCCGAGGCAGCGGCTTCCAGGGAACCAAGCTCCTACATGAAGTACGGAGGCGGCTGGGCTTCCTGGAAGAGAAGGACCAGATGGAAGCTGTGAGGTAAGCAGCTATGCTGATTGCATGGGAGTGGACCAGGGAAGGTGGAGAGGATGCTCTCTGTCAACTGCTGCTGCTGCTGCTGCTGCCTATACACACATCCCGTGCTTGCACTCATAAAGCTCTGTGGACAATTGCATGTACGTCTCCAGGGAGACTGCCAGCAGGATTCTCCTGAAGGCTTCCAAACTGACTTCCACACAGCTTGGTGGCTTCTGTGTTGAACTGATCTAAGCACGGGGCCAGAAGCTAAGACTGAGCTGGGTCTATGTATTGAACACTTTTATTATCTCTGTGGCCACGTCCCTCCCAAGCCACAGCTTCTGGGAGGAGAGGGTTATCTAAGCTCACAGTTTGGGAAGGTGCTGCAGGGTTCATGGTAGCAGGAACCTTGGCCAGAACACCTCGAATCTCATGGGGTCAGGTAACAGAGGACAGGAAGTGTGGCTGGGCTATAAATGTGAAGGCCAACTTCCCAGTGACCCACTTCCTCCAGTGAGGCTTTACTTTCTAAAACCTCCCAAAATATGCCACCGGCTAGGGACACATGAGCCCATGGAACATTTTATACCATTGCAATCTGCCTGGCTTCTCTGTGCTGTGGCTTCTGTGGTTGGGTGTGCAGTCATCTCCAGGAAGGAAGGAAGACCGACCAGAGAGACTATGCTGGGGTGATGCAAGGCCAAGGGGTCACCTCACTACAAAGAGGGCCCTGTGCATATATGAGTGGCTGGTTGGAAATACCCTCTGGACTCTAAGCAGTGGCCTGTTTTCAGTTCTTACCCTTGCTGCCACCAAGTCAACGAGGCCCACCAAGTGCCACCAAGAAGAGAAGGAGCTTAGTACCAAGGGACAGGTGCTCAAAACCATGCTTGACCTTGTCCTGGAAATTTTAAAGGCGCATGAAGAAACTGTGCCAAAACCTATCAGGCTTCCAGGCTCGCTCTGTGGAGGGCTTGTGCTGCCCAAGACTGTGAATGTGGCTGGGCACTGAGAGTGAAAAGTCCCACCACGATGCAGACCTGGAGGCTTTGAAGGGCAAGGAAGAGCCAGGTGACATGGACCATCCTGGTGGGTATGTTCATAAGCCTGCATATGATGGGAGAGCACGGAGCTGGTTGAGCTCCTGCAGCCAACCAACATCCCACAGGTGAAGATGCAAAGTTTCCAGGGAGACATCTTGGCTAACTTTTCAAAGCATATGTGTTTTTTTTAAAGAACGCAAAGAGCCTTCTTCTCATTCTTTTGTTTGTTTGTTTGTTTGTTTGTTTTTTGTTTTGTTTTTGTTTTTGTTTTTCAAGACAGGGTTTCTCTGTGTAGCTTTGCACCTTTCCTGGGACTCGATTTGGAGACCAGGCTGGCCTTGAACTCACAGAGATCCGCCTGCCTCTGCCTCCTGAGTGCTGGGATTAAAGGCATGTGCCATCACCGCCTGGTGGGCGCCTTCTTCTTCTCCTTCTCCTCCTTCTCCTTCTCCTTCTTCTTCTTCTTCTTCTTCTTCTTCTTCTTCTTCTTCTTCTTCTTCTTCTTCTTCTTCGAGTATTGGCTGCCTTTGTGTCATTGATCAAAATGGCAAAGGAAATGACTCAAAAGAAGAAAGGTTTATTTGGCTCACAGTTTCAGAAAAGTCAGTCCATCATAGCAAGAAAGGCATGCCAGGGTTCCTGGCAGAGAGAGCGTGTGGAGGTCGCTCTTCAGATGGTGGTAGCTCAGGAAACACAGCTAGACTAGAAGCAAGGCTGAACCTTCAGAAGCCTGCCCCTGGTGCTTCCCTTCCACCATCTGGTACCCACCTCCTAAATGTTCCACAGTTTCCCCACACAGCCCCACCACCCAAGGAGCAAGTGTGCAAGGCTCAAAACATGAGCTTGTCAGGAGAGTTCAGATTCAAGCCACACCAGAGAGTATTAGCCGGCCAAAGACAGACAAGATGATGTCTTCAAACCCCATGAATCTCATAGACAAAAATCACATGGGGCTGGAGTGATGGCTCAGTGGTTAAGATCATTGCTGTTCTTCCAGAGGACCCAGTTTCAATCCCCAGCACAGAACTGTATATTAACTCCAGGTCTAGGGAACCTGATGCCATCTTCTGGCCTCTGTGGGTATTGCATGCATGTGGTGCACGGACAAAACCTCCACATACACAAAGTAAGAAGGTACAGACAGGAACATCTCAAGGGGCCAACCATCATAGAAGGCATGTGTGTGTGTCTGTGAGGATGCTTTTGGTAGAAGTCAACAACAACAACAACAAACACACACACACACACACACACACACACACACACACACACACACACACACACACACACTTGTATTTGCCTTTAAGGCAAGGAGCCTTATAGGCTCTGAAGGACCATAGAGACAGCAGACCCCAGGTCTAGAGCTCCAGAGACCAGCAGTGTCAACAAGATGCAGGCTTTGTCCATCTCTACAGCCAAGCAGGACAGCCTCACTCCAAGTGCCTTTTCATGTTAAAGATAGCCATGGCTAGGATAACATCAGTTTCCACAGTCTTTCAATGTCACCACCTGGTCAGGAAGACAGAAGACACTTCCAGAAACTTCCAAAAAGGAAGAAAGACCTCCTTGACTCAAAAGCAGCTGGTAACCTTCATTTCCTCTCCCTGGACTTGCCCTGCATGATCTAGAACCCAGAACTGCACACACCAGCAAGAAATAGCCTAGGAATGGTTGCAAGGCTCGGCATCATCAGCAAGCAAGCTGCGTCCTCAGACAGCAAGCTGGCTTTCCAGGAGACCAGGTGGCCCTGAGTCTGGCTGCAGGATAATTCCTGTCAGAGGAAGGACGGGAACAAATGAACATTGGCTTCTGTCTGTGAGGAGGAGGATAGGTGGCTGCCGGCAACCCACACTACACAAAATGTCCCAGGGAACGTGAGGCAGCGTCTAGACAGGCTGGGGTTGGAGGGGCCTCACAGGAGCCATTGTAGGAGAACTGTCCTTGCCTCTTGCCCTCCTGCCTAGACCCCTTCCCTGGGTTCTCCTGTTCTTACTTCATCCCATCTACCTTAACTTGTCCCACTGAAGCTCAGTGTCTCCTCCCTGTTATGGAGAACCTAGGAGAAAGATCAGGAGTCCTTCAGACTCAACCTGTGAGTATGTGGTCCCTGGAGCCACTCCCTCAGAGCTTGGGGACAAAGAGCTGAGGGCTATTTTCATCCATTCTCAAAAACAAGGAGTGAGCCCAACAGCTAATCAAAAGCAACAGCAAACATGCTCAAAAAAAAAAAAAAAAATCAGTGATGCCACTTCTCAATTACAGACACTCACAGAACAGGAGCCCAGGAATAGTTGTAAGGCATTCTCCATGTGGATGGAGGAGACTGAAGCCCGTCCATCATGCAAACCCCCTGAAGCTCTCTAGCTCTGGATGTCCTCCACCTGCTCATACATCTCTGGAGCCCTTCCGATGGGTGCAAAGTCCCCTGTAAGGACATCACATAAACCAGCACCTTGCCACAGAAGAGAAGGTGGTGGCAAGTGCAAGGGGCAAATGGGGAAGGGCCTCTGGTGCACGCTGCTGCTTCCAAGGTTCAGCTGTGTACCTCGAGGTTCCCCCAGAAGCCTCATCAGGGTGCTTTGCATTTAGAACGTAAACACGGTGAGCACCAAATAAATAAAAGCAATAAGCAACTGTATTTAAAATCCCGAGATCCTTTCTGATTTGAAGAGGTTCTTCGTGCGTACTATGGCAGACGATTGTGGAGACCAGGTTATAGAGGAGACCCACACAGCTCTCACTCGGCTCTTCCCCCTGCCTGCAGGACCATGCTGAAGGAACAGTACATCGACAAGACACGGGTGGCTGTGTTTGGGAAGGTGAGTCACGCTGTCTTCTGTCAGGCTTCTGGGCTCTGGAGTGGAGAACTGTGTCTTACCACCATCAGCCTCCTTCTGATCCACTGAGGTCACCCGTGGCCTTGAGGGAGGGAGAGAAAGGAGTAAGAGTTAGTGACTGCAGCAATGTGGGGAGGGCTTGTCTTTGGCCTTTGTCACATGACCTAGGAGGAGAGAAAGCAGGACAGGCCCTATCAGAGAACTCCACTGAGCTTGTGGACCTGGTGAGCTCTGATGGGCACTCCAGGAGAGGAGGGGACAGGACACCCTCCCATGGACAACTACACTAATCCCCACATCTGCTCAGATGGAAGGAAGGCTGTGGGTTCCCTGTGGCTAAACCAGAGCACTTTCCACCTGGCAGCACATGGCATAGCCTTGGCTGGCCCATATGGGCTTCAGTGGAGGCCCAGGGTTGGGACTTAGGTCTCGAAGGGCCCCTTGTATGACATAGTAGGCCACCCTCCCCTCCCCATACAGCCTAGACTGGAGACCCCTTATTCTCAGAAAGCCATGAGCTCACGGCTGTGTACCTCTTTCCTCCTGTGGAAGCCCTGCCCCTTCAGAGGAACCTCACAGTCAGCACCAGAACATACAGGACAGACTGGTGAGCAGTGTATACTGGGGGCCTGACAGTGTCATGTGGGGGACCCCAGAAACAGGCCGAACAGAGCCTGTTTTTCATGGCTCTCACCTAATACCTGACAAAAGTAACTTGAGGGAGAGAGGATTTATCTGGCTCCTAGCTCCAGGACGAAGAAGGCATGGCAGCCGAAGAAGGCATGGCAGCCGGGGTAGTGGAGTTTGCATTTCATCTCTGTGGGGGAGGGCTCAGGAAGCAGAGAAAGCAGAGAGACTGTGGCCAGAGGTGGAGTTGGCTGTGACCTTATGTCTTAACAACTGAGCTAGGACCCCCAAATCCCTTATTTAAAGAGGGTGTTCATGGCCCAATCAATGCCTGCCAGCTAGGCCCATGTCCAGAAGGTCCCATGGTCTCCCAGAACCGTGTTACTTGCTGGGGCCTCATATCCAAAACGTGAGCCTGAGGAATCATTTCTTCTGAACTTTAATCCACTTGAGCACCTGCAGAGAAAGCCACCAGAGACTGTCTTCTTGGCTCAGAGGCAGAACAAGGTCCTGAGGCTTGTTCTAGACACTCCTGCCTGTGAGCAGCCCAGGGCCAGCTAGATCGCTGATAAACTTAATTGGGCGTCAGTACTCACCACACCCCTTTATCCTCACATGCCTGACTTCCAAGCACCCCGGTGCAAAAATGGGGGGCCAGAGCCTGAGTCTTCATTGAGCTTTCCTCTCCCTAGACATACACCAATGTCAAAGTGAGCTAACCTTGCCTTCTTCCTTCGCATGAGACAGTACTGCCCACTGGGACCATGTCACTTTCTCTGGCTACAGCAGGCCCAGGGTCATATGCATACAGCTGTATTTTCAGCTGTATGCCCACACATGTAAGCACACGTGCTCACATGTTCTTATGTTCCTTTGCTTATATGGTCACATTTATTGATTCTCTCTCTCTGTCTCTCTCTGTCTCTCTCTCTCTCTCTGTCCCTCTCTCTCTCTCTCTCTCTCTCTCTCTCTCTCTCTCTCTCTCTCTCTCTCATGCTCACTCATACACCCACTTATTCATATAATCCTTCCACAGCCTCCACTGTTCCCTAATTCTTTCAGCCCATTCATGCTCAAGGGAGTATCACATCCGTCCCGTTCCCCTTGACTTTTTTCAGCAGACTGTAATACTTGGAAGGTACCAGACAGTTGTGGGGTACCGCTTCAGCTAGGAGACCCATGCTGGAGTTCCTCACACCCAGCAGTCAGGCCACATGGGTGCTCAGGGCTCACCCTGTCTACAGGACACACATAAGGGTTTCATGAAGCCCTGGGCTGGGTGTCAACGCAGGCCTGTGCTCCACCCTGTCGATGAGCTCTGGTTCAGCTTCCGTGGGATTGTACAGAGACAGGCAGGCTGTAGATGAGGAAGTGGAAGGGAGGATGGACTAGAATGCTGGACCCCAGCCTTCCTCTGTCACCATCCTAGGCAGAGCATGTGATCTCTAGGATCACATAGAGGATCTCTGTGTCATTAGCACACTTACCCCAGGTCTCTGTGTACTGGGTCCTGAAGAGAGGGAGACTGTGTCACACAACATGGAACCAGCTAACTGTTTCATGTTTCATCTGTTGCCCAACAAGGATATTTAAAGTTCAAATCTTTAGAAGCCTACATGGACACATATCCATTAGGGGCTGGCCTTCATGGACCGAGGCTAGTTTCCTACTGAGTTGTGGATAGTGACCCCGCCCCCTGCCTCTTTTCCTTATGTCTCCTAGGATTATGGTGGTTACCTGAGCACTTACATCCTCCCAGCCAAGGGAGAGAATCAAGGTCAAACTTTCACCTGTGGCTCAGCGCTCTCTCCAATAACAGACTTCAAACTCTATGGTAATGGCCTTGATGAGACCCAGGGTGGAGCCTGCAGCATAACCCCACCTTTCCCTTCAGCACCCCTGTGCCCAACAGCAAGCACCCCAGTGTATAGGGACCCCCTGGGGCAGGAGGGAAGTCTCTAGTCATCGTTTGGGGTGAAGGTGGTCAGTCCACCAATAGGCAATGATCACTCTCCAAAATCCAAGGCCAGCTCACAGTAATGACTTCAGAAAAGCCTGTCCCAACAAGTGAGGAGGAAGCGAGTAGCAATGCCTAGGCCATCTTTCTTCTGCTGCAGCACTGTGTGTGCTGGGCAAGTGCAGAGGGAGGGAGGAGGAGGGGTGGGTGGTTCCACACGGATCACACTGGTGATGGTGAGGACATCACTACTCCCGGGAGAGAATCCAATGGGGATCTAAATAGCTCTGCTCCTTCTGCCTGCCTCCGTCCAGGCCCACAGATGGCACCTGGCCAGCACTCCTCTGTGCAGAGTGAAGCTAACTATGAGCAGGACTAGAGCTGGGGATGGGCTGTCGATGATCTGGGAGCACTGCCTCCTTCTCCGTCACCTGGTCATATGCAGAATCAGGATCTAAGCTAGTTTAGAGAAATCCACCAGCAATGACACATTTAAACATGCCCCACACACTGTTTGGCTCCCATGCCATGACATAGGAGATTTAGGAGACAGCTTTTAAATCCCAAAAATTGAAGTCCGGTATGGTGGTGCATACATTTAATCCCAGTACATGAGAGGCAGAGGCAGGTGGATCTCTGCGACCATGAGGCCATCCTGGCTTATACATCCAGTTTCCAGACCTGCTAAAACTACATAGTGAGACCTTGTCTCAAAACAAAAATCCTAGCAACAAAAAGCTTAGCCTGTAAGTAGCAGGGAGATGGCCCCACCCTGCAGCCTCATCCCTTCCATATGGGCTCTGCCCCATCAGAGCCCTTGAGGACCAATTATGACCCCTTCCCTTTGCCTCTGTCCAGCCTCCGCATTTTCCGAGCGGTACCTTGGCCTCCACGGACTTGACAACAGAGCATATGAGGTACGTTGGGCATAGTTGCTGTTTGGCAAGACAGGGAACCAGGTGAAATTAACCAATCTACTCTTCCCCTTCTTCCCCCTCCCCCTCCCCGTTCTCCCTCCCAAAGGCCTGGGCCTCTCTACCATCCAAGCCTTGGAATTCTCCTTCCACTGTACTGAACTAGATCAATGTGGCCTCTGTAAACTCCACTGTTTTCATGATTGGCTTTGATGGGTGAGGGAGAGAGATGAGAAAGCCCAGGATGCTGCTGGCTATTGGGTGCCCCTGCTCCCCACATCAAGGCCAGTTCCCCTTTGGGAGGGTGAACCGTGAACTGTGTAGTAACTGTGTTACTACATCCCAGTCATCCTGTTGTCTCAGAGTGTTACACACAGCATGTCATCAGCCATGCACAGGCAGAAGGCCAGAGTCCTGTGGTCAGGACATGGACAGAGGAACAAGCCTGTTCAGTGTCACTGGGTGACATGATGGCCTTCTAAGGTCCTATTCTTGGAGAACTCCCTTTACTTTCCCCTCCCCACTTCTCTCCTAAGGGAATTGCTGTTTTCCCATGACACAGGCAGCCCAGCTCTCCAAGAGCCGGGCATGTCCCTCCATTTCCCTTGACCCTCTCCATCAATGCCCCACCACCACCACCTGCTCCCTGACCATGTCCCACAGCTAACCCTGTCCCCTTGCCCCACACGTGCAGATGACCAAGCTGGCACACCGAGTGTCGGCGCTGGAGGACCAACAGTTCCTGATCATCCATGCCACAGCTGATGGTGAGTGCATCCCCCCCAGGCCCCCTGGTGCCGAAGGCCCCCTAGGTGGTGATGTTTTAGCAAACATTTCTGTTTTCTTCTACAGAAAAAATCCACTTCCAGCACACAGCTGAGCTCATCACGCAGCTGATCAAGGGGAAGGCTAACTACAGCTTACAGGTATGGAATGCTACCTGTTAGGTGGGATACTTAAAGAGAGCCCTTGTTGTGGGGACAGGACTGAGTGGGGTCCACATCAGATCATGCCAATCCCCTTCAATGGATAGCAGCTTAGCTCTGTATCCAAGCCACACCCATTCCACCCCACCCTGCCCCACGTTCCTCTCCTAAGCAGTGAAGACGGCCAAGCCAGCACGTGCCGGCCCTGGCCATGTGCTGTAGGTGTGGGGAGGGCTGGTGTCCCAGCATAGGTGGGTACTGAGCCTTCTCTTTCTGACTCTGTCTGGGCAAAAGCCCCTGTGAGTATCCCAAGCACCTCTACCCTCCGTGGCTGTGATCAAGTACTGCCCATCCCAGAAACGAAACCCATGATGGTCTTCACTGGCGTCCACTCCTACCTCTTCAGCAACACCCAGGAATGATGCTGGAAACTTGTCTCCTTCTTGCACTCTGGGTCCTTTGATAAACCCGCTATGACCTCGTTATCTTTTAAAATTCAGGGGCAAACAGGCACCCTGTGTCCCTCACAGAGTGTCTGTCTGGTTTTGACCTCCACCTGCCTCCGCATTCAGCATCCAGTGACCTGCATTCAACTCAATGTGGGTTGAGTAAGGAAGGAGCTTTGGCCTGAGAGCTGTTGAATGGAATAAAGGGCTTGGTTATATTTCAGAGTGTGATACACTCTGGATTTGTTAAGTATACTCTACACCCTTCTTGGCACCTGTGCCTAGGAAAGGACTCACCTGGGGCCATACATGCCAACACAGCAGATGCCTTCATCGACACTCAAGAGTTTGCGGTCATGACAAGCTCCAGGGGAGAGCACAGGGACAGGGGACAATGCTAGAGGAGAGGCATGCTATCTTACTGCCTTGTTACATCTTATGAATGAACAGACATACATATTCCAGGCTAATGATGTTATTTAAAAAATAAAGATGAGTGTTATCCTCAAAGGCATGAAAAGAATACAGGACTCAGAATGAGATTGGGCTCAGATTGTAAAAACAGCAAGATTCCAAATCACACTTGTCTTCTAGTGCATCGGCACAGTGCCTCTAAAGGACAGGTTTTGTAATTGCACTGGCCATACACTAAAGAGCTCCAATACCTGGCACGCCTGTGTATCAACCATCCCTTGTCTCAAGCCTTGTCCTGGTGCCTTTTGGTATTGTAATATTCAGTTCTCACAAGAAAAAAAATTTATGAGCCAGACTCTATTCAATTTTCCTTTTCATATCACCTGGACCCAACACCCAGCCGAGTGAGTGTGCACTTGCACATGAGAATTCAGAGAGGAGATGGGGCTCATTCCCATCCTCAGAGAACCACTCAGTCAAAAGTCTGTTTCTTTTGCTCCCTTGCTCCCTCACTCCCCCCACATCTGTGTGTGTGTGTGTGTGTGTGTGTGTGTGTGTGTGTGTGTGTGTGTGTTTGTGATATCCTTGGCCTGTGACCCTATAGCTCCTGAGTGTGTACCCAGGTTGCAAAGTAGGACAAGTAGCTCTGGCTGGAAAGTCTGCTAAAAGGGGCATTTTCTCACTTAGCCAATCCTTACTGTAGCCACTGCCCTTGGTGAGGGGAAGAAAGATGCCAAGGGAGGAGATTCTGGGGAGACAGGTAAGTTTTCATGACGTGCTAGGGCTGCAAGCCCCCCTCTGCCTGGTACAGAAGCAGAGCTCCCTAGAAGCAAGAACCCAGTGTGTGAAGCTTGGCTTTTCCCATACTGCGTGTCCTCCATGCCTCCAGAAGTCCCTTTAGCAGGTGAACTGTCGAGGAGTAACCACCTCCTTCTCTCTTCACAGATCTACCCAGATGAAAGCCACTATTTCCACAGCGTGGCTCTCAAGCAACATCTGTACCGGTCCATCATCAACTTCTTCGTGGAATGTTTCAGGATCCAGGACAAGCTACCGACAGCCACAGCAAAAGAGGAAGAGGAGGAGGACTAACCACGCTTGAGACCTAAGCACAGACATGGCTCTTTCTACAACAATATGCAACTGAAGAATCCTCCCCGCCGCCACTCCCTCTCCAAGGGCAGTGGAAGTGGAGGTGTCGACGTTCCATAGCATGTGTCTCAATACTGAAGGCCATTCGGTGGGGGCAACAAGCTCCAGGTGGAAACAAGTCACCACATAGCCTGGAACAACCCCACCTCAGCAGCATCGCCTCTTCCTGGCCCCCAATGACTGGCACATCCCATGTCCCTCCCCCAAGGGGACAAAGTGAAGGACAGATGACAGTGAGGGCACACTTTGAGCCCGAGAAAACCGGCCCTTCAGTTCAAGCTTTCTCTCTGTAACATTCACGCACTGCGTTCGTGTTCTCAACCGTGAGTCCTATCTGGCTTCCTGTCTGATGGAGCTGTGCCATGGGAACAGGACAGCATGGTTGTCTATGCAGTGTTCATACATGCCTGGCCCCTCTCTGTGGTTAAAAGAGCCCCCACTGTCCCTATCTGCACCCAGAAAACAGGTCTTTTATGTACAAAGTAAGACTATAGCTCTGCCCATGGTTAACCTTGTAGAATTACTTTGTATTTTTCTATGGTTTTAACTGGACACCCCACTGTCTCTGCCGCCCCCCCCAACTGTCTCTCTCTGAGTATTCTTTCTTTTATGTTGCTTTGCTATGCTTTCCATGTTGCACTTGTTTGGGTAAAGAGATCATTCTGGAACACCTGCTGTCTCTGTTAGACTTGGTGGAGGTTTTGCAGACACCAAGGACACAGAGCACCCAGCAGCCCTCACTAAAAGTTCATCAGTAAAACCTCCTTTCCCCCCGAGTGGCGCTAGGACTTGCCTGTGGACCCACCATCCATCACATGTGTCCTTAATGCTCCTCCTCTACCCCACCCCCCTTGATCAGTCGTCCAGTCTTTTCAGGTGACGTTTGGTTAAAAACCACAAGACAGAACACTGGTTCCACTCTTAGGTCCGACCTAAGTAAGCCCAACCATGTCATCACCAGCCCCAAGGCTGGCTCCTCCCTCCTGCTGACAGTGCTGTTGGTGAGCCCCACCCCATCTCAGCAGCCTTGTAAGATACACACTGACCAGATGTGTGGCCACTGTCTCCCGTGTATATTTCATTTCATTGTATATAAAGCAAGAAATGTGTGTCTGGCTTTGTGCAGTCCCCTCCCCCTCCACGATGCTAACCTTGTGTTGAGCTTGCATGCAGACACCTCTGGCTGATCTGGCCTCTCCAGAAGTGCTCGTTTGAAATATATCAATTGCCATCATTTCCTTTCAGGACTGTTGACAACCTGTATGTCGGTACTAATCACCCCAGTTTCCATTCCTGCTGGGGTGTCCTAAAACCTTGTCCTCAAAGATGTGTCCATGTTGATTTTTTTTTTAAATGTTTGGGGGCTTTGGTTCCATCCACATGAGCTTGGAGCATTGGTTCTTGTTAGGTCTGTTGGAAGAGTTGCAATCCTAAGGGATTTTCCATAGGTGATGCATGACCATTGATGAGAAGGGACCTCATGCTGACAGACAGAATATGTTTTCACTACTTCAACAGGCTTGGCTGGCAGCAAAGCCCAGGAGGTCTGAAAGGGGGAGCCAACTCTGGCTGCAAGAACCGGTCAGAGGGCCACGGGGATGTGGCATGGTAGCATTTGTCATCCATGGAATAAAACATTATTTTACCACTCAGGTTGTTCTTTTCTTACTGTCCTCCATTGGCTCTGTTAGAAAGTGTGCAAGGCTTCAAGACATGTCTTTGTTTTCTTTTTCCTTTGGAGTAGGAAGAGGGTGTCTCACTATTGAGCCCTGGCTGGCCTGGAACTCACTATGGAACTCACCAGGCTGTCCTTGAACTCAGAGAGCCACTTGTCTCTGCTCCCAGATGCTGGGGTTAAATGTGTGCATCACCATGCCCAGCCTGCTTTGTTTTGTGAATGCAGAGTGGAGTTTGCTTTTTATTATTAGCATGCATCATACATAATTATGGCTCTTGTGACATTTTCATACACATATATAATGCATTTTGGTCATATTCACCCCACTGCCCGTTCTTGACTCTCCCACTGTTGCTGACGCCTTCCTTTTCTCAAACAGCCTCCTTCTTCCTGCAGGGCGAACCAATGACTTTGACTAGGGGGCTTACATGGCCATGGGTGAAGGGTTATGGGCAACTTACCAGTGACACTACCACTGAAGAAACTGGTTCCTTCTCCAGAGCCACATGAAATATCAGTAGCTCCTCAGGGAGGGTGGGGCTTCATAAGCCCCTCCCACATCCATGATAGAACGTTGATGGACCCAGTCTAGTGCCGGTAACCACAACTGCTGTAACTTCCTACATGTAACAGACATACCCTATCTAGGGGACAGCATTTCACAGCACTCCTCCCCCATCCTCTGGCTCTTCTAGTCTTTCTCTCCATCTTAAATGATGTTCCTGTCCCTTGGAGTGGGTGACATTGAGGTCCCATTTAAAGATGAGCACATGACAATCTCTTACTCACTACTTTGGCTCATTTTGATGCCCACTGCAAAAGAAACTCCTCTGACCAAAGCTTTGAGCAGCACTGAATTGTGAATTTGTATAAGCACAAATACTTAGAAGGCAATTTGAGGCACTCACTATAACCATTAGCTAAACAGCAGTAGAAGGGTCCCACCAGGGCTTCTGCCTTTCCCAGTCATGGTTCTTGACTAGGTTTATAGTACATGAATTCCCCCTGTAGGGGAGCCAGGCTCAGATCCAATCAGAAAGTGGTTGGTCATGCCCATAACAGTCATGCCACTGTTATACCAGTGGACGCATCTTGCCTGCCAAGTTGCTAGTATAATATCCAATGTCCACAATTGGGAAGACTACTGATGACTTTTCTCCTCTACTGGTCTGCATTCTGGCACTATAAAAAGCTAGCCATCAAGAAAGAAGCTCCCAACTCAGTTCCAGGTTTATTTTTTCTGTCTCCAGAAACCAAAGTGTGTGTTATCTTCAGCAAACCAGGTTTGAAATATTCATTACTCTCCAAAACTGATGCATGGAGAGCCCTGAACACATCAAGTAAAGCCCGTATAGCATGGGGCTAAGCATGGTGACTCACCCCTGGCATCTCAGCACTTGGAAGGGTAAAAATGGAGTTCAAGATTGTTCTTAGCTACATAACAAGTTCAAGACCACACAAGACCCTGTATCCAAAAGAGAGGAGAGCAGATGAGGAGGAGGAGAGAAAAAGGGGAAAGAGGAGGAAGAGGATAAAGAGGAGCTGGAGAGATGGCGCAGTGGTTAAGATCACTGGCCGTTTGTTCTTCCAGAGAAAGACCAGGATTTTATTCCCAACACCCACACAGCAGCTCACAACCATCTGTCACTCCAGTTCCAGGGGATCTGACACCCTCTTCTGGCCTCTGTGGGCACCAGGTATGCACATGGTTCACACATAGATGTGCAGGCAAGATACCTACACAGATAAGGAATCAATTTAAGGGAAGAAGAGAAGGAGAAGAAGAAGAAGAAAGAGGATGGGAAGAAAGGAAAGAAGGGGGAGGGGAGCAGGAGAGAGAGGGGGAGGGAGGGAGGAATGTACCTGTGGTAGCAGCTCTGTTGAGAGTGGTCGCAAAGCTGAAGGCATCAACTCTACTCAGATCAATCAGAGAAGACAAGCCCCTGTTATAACCAGGTAGAATGGAGACGGAGCTCTTCCCCCCATACTTAGAAAGAGTCTCAGTGGGCTACACTCCTACCAACCAGAAAACTTCAGAAAAAAATGCTCAGGATGTAAATCCATCCATCCCCTGTTGTGACATCACTAAACCTGGTGTAATCATGGCGCCTACCAGAAACCAAGACTATTTCCAGAATCATGTAGGCACTGTGTGGATAATATGAGGGATGACTGTAGTTGCCTCCCTACACCAGGGTTGTCTGTCTGGCCCATCAAAGACATTCACAGACTTAAAGTGCTCATGATCCCAAAGGCTTCCCATGGAAGACTCTGAACTACCTCTTATGCCCACACAGGTGTCTTTCCATCAGATGCTGGGCACAGGTGCGCAGGGGCAGGGATTCACTCTCAAGAAACAATGGGAACCCATGTAAAGCCAAAGAACTCACATCTTCACAAACCCTCCCTGTTCCTGCTGTGAGACTGAAAGACAGCAGGGGACACACAGAATGCCATCTTAAGCTGGAGCTGCCTTCTCGCACTACCTAAAGGCTGGCAAGGGCAGGGGCTGGAACGGGAAGGTAGAATTTGTGTTGGTGACAGTTCCTCAAGGAGGAGAGACTCCAGGCAGGCACTGTTGCCTGGAGGACACCTCCCTTTCAGGCACAAAAGGTCAAATGCTTCTTGTTTGCTGTTGGGGGCAAATGCTGGAAGATATAATGCTAAGGCCCAGAGTGTTGCTGAGGGAATGGAAGCCAGAAAAGGAACTCCCAAGTCAGAGAGGCACTGCCGGGTTAGGATTCAACAGAAAGAAAACTCTTAAAACCAGACTACTGTAACATGAAGGAGACTGCTGTTCTAATTCTGGCCACCTTCTAGGGGATGGGGCTTAGATAAATTATTTAGAGACATTGTGGTGGTCTCCAGCTGGGAAGCAGAAATTATAATACTCAAAAACCGGAGCAAGGCTGGGAGTGGAATCCTGTGCCATCCAAGTGTCACTTGTAATCACGCCTCCTGTGGACATCCTGCCACAATCTCCTGAAGCTCCTGTTGGGAGGCTGAGACCCAGGGGCAGGGACAGATGGGACCCCAGCTTCCTAAGCTACAACTATTTGTACTGTGAGCAAGTGTGCAGGGGGTTGTCCCTGCAGTAGATACACGGCAGCCTAGGAAACAGAGTCCACTCCGGGGAGCCTAGAAGAGTCAAGGAGCAGACTTCTACACGCATGCAGAGGGGTGGGGTACTGTCTGGGAAACCCCCACAAAGGCTGAGGTCAGGCGGGCAGTGAAAACACTTGGGAAGGGGTGATAGCAGAGAGCCTCCAGCCCAAGAGCCCCAGTGTTCTCAGGGTGAGGAGGAAGAAGCAAAGATGGAGGCAGGAGAGGACACTGGCCAGTTGAAGCCTCTCAAAGACATCTTTCTCCAGTCTTCTATCTCAGCAGCTCCCTCTCACCTCAAGGGCCAGCACAGACATGCCCCCCCTCCGCAGACTCACCCAGATGGTGTGTATGTGACATTCACACCAGCAAGGCCGCTGGGGTCCAGGCGGTCCAGACCTGGCACTGCTGCTGAAGGTCCAGGCATGGTTGTGCTGCCTCCTAGCCCCAGCCCTCTTCCTGCTGCTCCCAAGAAGTCTGGAGTCACACACACACACACACACACACACACACACACACACACACACACACACACCTCTGCCTTCCTGGCTCAACCACTGAGCTAAGGCATTAGACAGTATCCCTACTGTCAGCCCTCAAGAAGTTTTCCGGGATCCCCACAATGCTCACATGCCGTGAGTGTCCTTACCACACCAGGGAGTGTGACTATGGCCAACCATGGTAGATGAGGCAGTGTTCAGAGGAGGCAAGAGGCTCCACAGCTCCTGGGGGCGTCTGACTTTCCCCTACCTTCCCTCTCCTTCTCTCTCCCCCCACCCCCTTCTCCCTCTTCACCTGGCTCTTGGATAACTTGGCTGCCATCTTGTGAGGACATCCCCATAGTCCTAAGCTGAGTCCCAGGTGGCTAAGAGACAGGTAGACACAGGAGTGAACTTGAACACGGGTCCCCCAGCCCCATGGCACTGTGAAGGGGCTGCATCCTCTGGGACCAGCTTGATACAGTCATAAGAGAACCTGAGCTGGAGAGACATGGGAATGGAGAAGACGGCTAACACTCTGAAACTAGATGACAAATGACTGTTCTGAGCTGGCAAGTGTCAGGACCACACTTGCAGGGTGGTTTACTCCAACCCCGACACTCACTTGGAGTCCCCAGTGCAGGAAGCCATATCTGAGCTGTTCCGTGGGACCCAGGGATTCCCTTGACCTGGTCCCAAGACTCCAGAGGTCTTGCCTACTGGGAACCTTCCATGCATGTGGAACACTGCCTCTAGGTGGACAGTGGGGGCAGTTCTACAGCTACCTGCAGGCCTTTCTGTGGCCTTGTAGCCCTGGCTTGCCCTTCAACTGCAGGCAGATTCCCCTGGGTCAGCCAGAGTCACACAAGCCAGCAAAGGCCTTGACATTCAGCTTTATAAAATGGTTAAATGAATCTTAATGACAGGCAGGGCCGCTCCATATCAGATAATGGAATCTCCCAGCTCTGGTGCTGATCCGACAGCTGCTAGCAGCCACAGAACCAGAGAAACGGCAGCCAGGCCCCGTCTGTATCTTCAGCGTAAAGTCAAGCCATGGACTCCCAAGGTCGCCTCCCCTGACATGCTGTAGCTGAGCCCTCTTTGGTGTGTGCTGCTTGCTAACTGGTATTTCTCCATCCAGACTGAATTCTCAGTGTGCCCCAGAAACAGTGTCACACACAACTGTCTCAGAGAAGGAAGTGACCACGGCAAGCTAGTTGCTCTGCTCTAGCTGTGTCTTGTCCTCAGTCAGAAGCAGGAAAACCCCCGAAATAACACATCAGATTCCCCGGAGGACACTGAACCCTCAGTGAGGACACAGCAGGATGCACACTCAGGGCACTGAACCCTCAGTGAGGACACAGCAGGATGCACACTCAGGGCACTGAGTCCTCAGTGAGGACACAGCAGGATGCACACTCAGGGCACTGAGCCCTCAGTGAGGACACAGCAGGATGCACACTCAGGGCACTGAGTCAATAGTGAGGACACAGCAGGATGCACACTCAGGGCACTGAGCCCTCAGCAAGGACACAGCAGGATACACACTCAGGGCACTGAGCCCTCAGTGAGGACACAGAAGGATGCACACTCAGGGCACTGAGTCAATAGTGAGGACACAGCAGGATACACACTCAGGGCACTGAGCCCTCAGTGAGGACACAGAAGGATGCACACTCAGGGCACTGAGCCCCCTCAGCAAGGACACAGCAGGATGCACGCTCAGGGCACTGAGCCCCCTCAGCAAGGACACAGCAGGATGCACACTCAGGACACTGAGCCCTCAGTGAGGACACAGGAGGATGCACACTCAGGGCACTGAGTCAATAGTGAGGACACAGCAGGATGCACACTCAGGGCACTGAGCCCTCAGCAAGGACACAGCAGGATGCACACTCAGGGCACTGAGCCCTCAGCAAGGACACAGCAGGATGCACACTCAGGGCACTGAGCCCTCAGTGAGGACACAGCAGGATGCACACTCAGGGCACTGAACCCTCAGTGGGGACACAGCAGGATGTACACTCAGGGCACTGAGTCAATAGTAGGGACACAGCAGGATGCACACTTAGGGCACTGAGCCCTCAGTGGGGACACAGATACCCTGCTTTTCTGCTTCTTGTGAATGGCCAGAGGAAAATGGAGCATTATGGGGCCTGATAGTTTCGTACCCCTGAAACCTGACAAAGGGCCCATCAACAGGGGCTGGCAGGTGGGTGGGGGCCAGCCAAAGTCAGAACAGAACAAACTCAGGGCCAGAGACTCTAGGGTACAACCCATGTAGAGATCTGCACTGAGATGGCTTCCTCTGCTACCCGTCTTGGTGGAGAGTACCCAAGGCCTGCAGCCTAGGCATGCATGAGGGCTCAGCGACTGTGCTAGCTAATCAACTTGGCACAGGCTAGATCATCAGAGAGAAGGGAACCTCAAATGAGAAAAATGTGTCCATAAGATCAGGCTATATGCAAACCTGTAGAGAATTTTAATTAGTGATTGATGTAGGAGGGCCCAGCGCATTGTGGGTGAGGCCACGCCTGAGCTATTGGTCCTGGGTTCTATAAGAAAGTAGGCTGAGCAAATCATGGGGACAAAGCCAATAAGCAGCACTCCTCCATAATCTCTGCATCAGCTCCTGCCTTCAGGTTCCAACCTTGTTTAAGTTCCTGTCCTGACTTCCTTCCGTGATGGATGTGGAAATGTAAGTCAAATAAACCCTTTGCTTCCCAACTTGCTTTTGCTTATGGTGTTTCATCACAGCAATAGTAACCTGATGTGGGCATAAAGGTCTTTTTTCCCCACAATTTACTAGGGAAACCAGGAATGTTAATCAGGCAGAGATGTTTCCTCAAAGGAAGAATTACCTATTTTCTGCCCAGAAGGCTGGGAGTGGATATTGTTAACAACCTGGTGACCCTTTTGCTATCTGTGGAGGCAGACCTCACCCAGAATGTTTATTCCAGACTCTTCCCTCCCTAGACCTTAATCTTTAGCTCCCAATTAACAGAACCCATCCTTAGGGGAGGTGTCACATGTACTTTATGGCCTGCTGACCTCTATGCTCTCTCACATACCACACTAGGTTCTAAGCCCTTGAGCTATAGAACCCACCCTCATGGTCACATGTACTTTGTAAAAGAGCTTCTATATAGTCACATCTTAAGCTTTATTGAGCACCTGGAATTGAGCTGATTGTAGCTTGGAAACTCTTTGGCAAGTTGCACTGTTTTAAATATGCTGACAATGAACTGCCTGGCATCAGACTTTGCAAGTTGAATCCAGGTTGATGAAGTCAGTCTGCACCTGGTTTTCATTCTAACCTCTTCAAGGTTTACTACCCTACCTGGACACCTGCAGAGTCTCCCTCAGTAACCCAAACTAAGACAGTGACTGCCAGGCCCTGGAGTTAGAAGGAAAAAACCAACACTGCCCTGTCATCCTGGACACCTCATCAGGGAGATGCCCATCTGATGTCACAGTGAACTTGGAGGATACTGTCCATCACAGGGAGCCCTGGGTCATCAGATGGGCTGTGAGTCCCACTCTGCTCCATCCCCTGCAAAGTGACCAGCTGTGCCTCCCCACCATGTTCATTGTTCTTTGCATCTGAGAAAGGGACCCACCATGGCACAATAGCCTCTGCTACAGAGAGAGCCTGGAGACGTTGGCTTCTGAATCATGAGTAGGGAAACAGGTAGCCAGGAGAAGGTTTCTCATGTTGGCCTGCACAGGCAGATGGCAAAAAGTTCTGAGGTTCTGTAAATGCTGCTGGCAGGTAGCTAGCATCCCAGGAGCCTGTCAGGAATGCAGAGCCAGCAAGCAACTGGTTCTGGGCCCAGGAGCTGTCCAGCATAGATTCTGGTAAAGTGCTAGGGATGGCAGAGTTGTTCAACCTGTCATCTGAGATGGGCCAGCAGGTGGCAGCAAAGGCCACACTCTGACCTGGGCCTCACAGGCATGTTAGGATCAGTAAGGGTCTCAGGACAAGGACGTCTAGTTTCCAGAATGCCCCTGGGATAGAACTACGCAGAACTCAGACTGTGCACTCCTTCCCCCTCTTTCTCTCTCTTTCTCTCTCTTTCTCTCTCTTTCTCTCTCTCTCTCTTTCTCTTCTCTCTCTCTCTCTCTCTCTCTCTCTCTCTCTCTCTTTCTCTCTCTCCCTCTCTCTCTCTCTCTCTCTCTCTCTCTCTCTCTCTCTCTCTCTCTCTCACACACACACACACACACACACACACACACACACACACACCACTTTCTTTGCTAAAGCAGGAACCAGAAACAAAGGCTCCTTGGGAGCAAGAGATGGGTCTCAGGCAAGCTTTACAGGACAGGATCTGATGTCCAAGGAGGGCATCCCAAAAGCAGTGCTTCTAATCAGGTATGGACACAGTGCTGGGGAGCTGGGATGCAGCCTGAGGCCTGTGTTCCTGGCATCTCCATCTCAGGAGGTCACTGGGATGCTCTGATGCCAGTCAGCGCTTGGGACCCTGTACTGAGATCTGCACTTGAGATCTGTCGAGCCACTATCTGCCATGTGCTCCAGGTTGAAGCTGTGGCAGGAAGAGGCCAAGGCTTCACATGCATACAGGGAGAGTGGGTCCTGGCAGTTAGCAGCCAGGGCAGAGAGGCAGCCATGTCTGTCTCTTATCTATCACAGCAAAGCACAGCATGTCTGGGCTAAGCCCGTGGAAAGCTGTTTCCCATTGTGCTGGAGGCAGAAGGCCAAGGCCAAGTTGTGGGTAGGGCTGGCTCCTCCTGCAACCTCACTTCCTGACTTGCAGCATCTGCCATCTGCCTGTACTCTTACGTGGCTCTTTCTCCATGTATTACCACCTCTCCCCAGTTAGAGCTGGATGTGGTAGCACAGGTGTAGCCCTCTGGAGACAAAACCAAGAGGATCACAAGTTCAAGCCATCCTTAGCTACATTGTTAGAAAGTGGGGAGATGCTGTAGAAAAAGAAAACCAAAAGGATAGACCTAGACCAAACTTGGCCCAATACGACCTCTTTAGCATAACTCCCTTCTGGCCACCCCTGTCTGCTGAATACAGTCCCATTGTGAGGGGCTGGGTGGGAACTCAGCAGAAATGAGTTCAGGAACTCAGCTTAGGTCATCTGATTGCAGACACCGGGCTTTGCTCAGGCAAGTGTTGCTGGGATGGCTGAGGACCAGCATGGCATGTGCTTTCCAGGACATAGGACTCCAGGAAGGTGGATGGGCAGGCTTGGAGTCTGGCTGCTCTCGGGTCACACCTAAAAGAGTAGTACCCCCTCTGCTTTTCTTACTTTTTACAAAGGGGACTCCATCAGGCTCTGTTGGGTCCCACTTGACTATGTCTAGTCCCAAATTCATCTTTCTGAAATGGTTTACCAGGCTTTTTCTTCTAAGCCACCAACCAGCTCCCAAATCATGACACAAAGATGTCTTTTTAGTTTTGGATGCTGAGCCTAGCTTAGGCCTGACTAGCTCTTTTAACTTAACCTGCTTCTTTTCATCTACCTTTTGCCTTGGGGCTTCTTATCTTTCTTACTTCTCTGTACCTTATTTTCACTGCTTCTCTATGTCTATCTGATGGCTGCCTGGCTTTCAGCCCCAGGCGTGTCCATCATTCTCCCCTCCTCCTTCTCTCGAGCCTAGAGGTCTCCTCCTATTTATGCTCTCTGCCTGCTAGCCCCGCCTATCCTTTTTCTGCCTAGCTATTGGCCATTCAGTTCTTTATTAGACCAATCAGGTGCCTTAGGCAGGCAAGGTGAAACAGATGCAACACCTTTACATAATTAAACACACATCCTTACATTGTTAAACAAATGCAGCATAAAAAAGTAACACACCTTTACACAGTTAAAGTATTATTTATTCTGTAGCATATATAAATATAACACATCTTTGCCCAGTTAAAACAATATTCCACAACAGAATGGTTTTGATTTCATTCCCTCCAAAACTAGAACTACTCATTATTGATCACTTTAGTTCAAAATATTTTGAGCAAATGCCTCCTAAGCATTTGGAATTTGGGATACACCCTTCTAATCCTGCTTGGAACTGTTAACCACAAAGACAGTGGCTTGAAATAAAACAAAACCCCATTCCCTTACAATTCTGTAATCAGAAGGCTGGCTGGAGGACTTATCCCAGGTGCATGAGTTGGCTTCTTGGAGCCCATTCCCTGCGGTGGGATACCTTGCTCAGCCTTGATACAATGGGGAGGGGCTAGGCTCTCCTTCAACTTGGTATGCCAGACTTCATTGACTACCATGGGAGGCCTTACCCACTCTGAGGAGTGGATGGGGGTAGAGTGGGAGGGAGGTGAGGAGGCAGGAGAAGGGGAGGGAGGGAGGACTGGGGTTGGTATGTAAAATGAAAAAAATTTTAATAACTAAATATATTTTTTTAAAAAGAAGAAGGCTGGCTGGGCCTTACTAGACATAAACCAAGAGGTCAGCCCTCAGCATGGTAATGAATGCCTTTAATTCCAGCACTTGGGGGGCTGAGGCCGGAGGTTTGAGGAATACCTTGCTACATAGTGAGTTCCTGTCTCAAACAAACAAGAAAGAAAAATGTAGAGGTCCACAGTCTGCAGAGATACCAGTGGGCAGCTGTCATCAGCTCACCCTGGCCATCATTCCTCAAACTTGAAGGACTAAAGATCTCATTTCCAGCTGACTGATTCCAAGGGCTGCCTCGGCAGCTGGAGTGGAGATGCTTCATGACCTGCGGTACAGCATCCAGACACTAACCCAGGCTGAAGAACCTGCCCATCTCTTGGGTCTCTTCCTCAGGGCTCATGAGATCAGGCTGAACCACCTGAATGACCCAGGATAGACTCACCATTTCAAGGACTTAGCCTTCACTATGCATGCCTGAGTCCATATGCCACTGATGCCACGTGGCAGTCATTGGTTCTGTGGAATAAATCCAGACATTCCTGCAAGCTACCCACAGAGGGTCCAACCTATCTCTGAGGCTTTACCAAAACAGAGGAGAAACCAGATTGCAACAGGCAACCGTGTGCCTCCCAGGTCCATTTCGGCCTACCAGAGAGAGCACGGAAGACAGGCAGCAGCAAAGGTGGGGGAAGGGTACTTGGAAGGGCAACCCTTTCACAGGGATCACATGTCAGATATCCTACATATCAGATATTTACATTATGATTCATAACAGTAGCAAAAATACAGTTATGAAGTAGTGACTAAATAGTTTTATGGTTGGGCATCACCACATCATGAGGAACTATATTAAAGGGTCATAGCATTAGGAAGATTGAGAACCACTGCCAGCCTAAAAGTTGCCCACAGAAGATGTTAAGGTGACAGCCCTTTTGAGGACATGGTTTTTGTGGTAGCTTTTGGGACAGGAAACCATCAGGAATGTGCATTAGATTGGGCTTTAGTGTTAACCATATGCTGGAGTCACCTAAGCAGGGTGCCTCCACCCAGCTACCTGTGCATCAGATAGAGAGCCTGTGCATGCGCTCAGGAGTCTCATAAGACCTGGGTGTTGAAGTGTGCAATGGGACTGACTGTCTTCAATGCAGAGGGAGGTGCTCTAGAACTGCCTCTCTCACATACGGGGGGGGGGGGGGGGGGGAACGGGCTCTGGCTTAGTGTGACCCCGCTGCCTTGTGTGTGAAGATCATTTTCCTCAACAAGGCCACGTATAAATTTAACTGACAGCCTCTTGTGTGCTGTGAGCCTGGAGCCTGGAGCACAAGGTGGCTGCTGGCAGCGTGCACCCCAGGACTCCCTCCCTGCAGAGGCCTTGTTTTCCAGCTCTGCCTTAGGGAGAGGCTTCTACCAGGAAGACATGCAATACTGACTGCATCGTGTTAAGATGTGTGATCTTATTCTAGGAAACATAAATTATGTTTTGTATTATATGCCTAAGAGCCCACATGAAGTCTTTCTGATTAATTTAGGTTTCTATGTGTTTTCAGAAAAGTGTATGAAATTTCATCTACAAATAAAATTATGTAAATAAAGACTTTGCTGTCTAAATTATGGATGTTAAAGATTTGAGATGTTTTGTACTTTGATTATTTTTATTTCTTACACTCTTTTCTTTTATATTGATAACTTGCTCACATTTAAATAAATGTACTTTTGAACTTAGAATTGAGTGATTATTTATAATTTCATATTCTTTGTATAATTTAAATGATTTTCATCAAACTGGATGGCATTTTGAGAAATTTCACAGCACTTTTTTTTTTTTTTAACATCATTCTTTATTGATTCTTTGGAAATTTCACATCTTACACCCCAATTCCGCTCACCTCCCTCCATATCTGCCCCTCACTCCTGCAGCATGCCGCAGTAAAGAACCTTCCAAAAAATTAATTAAAAACTAAACCAACCAAACACAAAAAGCCACCTTGCTCTTCTGTCTTTCTAACCCCTCTGCATTCATCCTAGTGGCATTGGGAGCTGTGGTGTGTCACACAGTAGACCCTTTTGTCCAATCAGCCCTCCTGCAAAATGTTCATTGCAAGGAGTCATTGGTCTGGTTCAAGGCCTCTTCCACATGGTCTTCACTGGACCAAAACTCTGGGATATTCTGTTGTTGCCCCGAGTCATGGAGAGCCTGCAGAGTTATTGTACCGCAGGACCAGTACCTTCATGCACTCCAGCAGATCATAGGGTAGATGTTAGGGTAGGCCAACCTAAGGCCCGGGATGTGGGTCTGAGTGGTACCTAAGCTGGTTGATCTGGGCCACTGGGGCCACCCCCTCAGTGAGGGGCAGAGGGCCATCTCCTGCAGTGTCCAGTGAGGGGCAGGGCCAGCTATCCAATGGCCAGTGGTGGGCGGGGCCAGCTCAACACAGCCTTCAGATTTTTTTTTTTTTTTTTTTTTTGCCAGAGCTGAGGACCAAACCCAGGAGGCAAGCGCTCTACCACTGAGCTAAATCCCCAACTCAGCCTTCAGATTTTAACACATATTGTTCCTGTGACACCTTTCCCCCATCACGACATCATTACAGACCCAGACATGGCTCTTGGCAGACAGCAGAGTAATTTTGAATTAACTTTTCTCCTGAAGAAATAAATTTTGGTGGTATTTCATAAGCAGCCACCCTTCACTGGTGTGGTAAGTGGGCTCCAGGAAGTGAGCTGGAAGCCTTGGCAGTCACTACATGCAAGCTATGAGCCTGCTCCCTGGCTGGGCACAGCCCGCCCCGCTGCACTGAGGTTGCACTCCAAAGCATGGTGGGGACCATGCTGTGTTAGGGTGTCACCACACAATGTCATGTTTTACAGGAAGGACCAGTGTCTCCCACCTACATGTTTCCTTGCTAGCCCGGATCTCTGGTGACTTCTTGGTGACCTGATGTGTCTTTACCTTGGGCTGGTTTGTCTAGTTCCCTGTAGAAACACTTCTGAACTGCGACATTCCGAGTGGCAGTTTTGGTCGGAGCACTGCACAGGCAGGTGGTGTCTTCACAGACTGTCTTGAGTGTCTGCTCTGAAGCATGTGTCTGTGTAAGCAACCTCTGACTCCCTGCAGAGCTGGCCTTTGATCTGAGATTATTGCTATGAAATAGCTCCAAGTGTGGAAATCTGGGCGAGGAGAAGAACTGTAGACACCGGGACAAACGGACCTGCCAGCATGCCACATGCTGGCCTGTGTCTTAGACCCTGGAAGAAGGTGTGTGTGGCTTCAACAGCCTACTTGGTGGAATGTCACACATCTGTCACCTGTGCAGGAGACAGGATGCTTATTTAACTAACAGAAGTATGACTGGTTCGACTAGCCTTTCAATTAGCATCTCCTTCGACAGCTGCCGAGAAATAAGCCCTCCAGGAGCTGCCCAGAGCCAAGTGGTGTACAAAGCTTAAGCCTGGGGTAGGTTGGAGAGGTAAAAAGATGACGGATAGATGAGAAAAGTAGTGTTTCATGAGGAAGGAAAGTTGTATTGATTCCGACTGTTGTCTGAATGGGTGTTTAGAACATGAGCAGCCTACACATTTAAGACATTTCAGTAGCCATAATTTTTAATTATAGTGTTTTGTTTTATAGTGCAACCAATATATCCATAAATACTGTTTCAGTTACATATCATCAGTATTTTTAAAAATTCAGCTGAACACGGTAGTGTACACCTGTAGTGCCAGCAGCTGGGAAGCTGAGATACAGATCACAAGTTCAAGGCCAGTTTGTTCTACATAGAGATCCTGGGCTCTCTAGGGCTGTGGTGAGATCCTGTCTCAATAAATAAGTAAAGTTTTATATTTTGCCCACATTGTTTAAAGTATAGCTAAGTATTTTCTGATAATTGAGTGTGTCTATTTTTAATTAACTCTGTAACGTCCAAGCTGCAGTTTCTATCCCAGGCACATTTTAGTGACCAGTGGTAAATGCAGCTGGTTACATGGAACCGTCACCCTGGGCATACTGTGTCACTTGTGATTCTGTTTTCCAGCACGGCCAGAAGTAGTGCTGAAGGTGAGTGGCAGTGTTCAGGGGGTGTGTGTCTAAAGCATTACAGGACAGCCTCACTGTGTCTTAAGTTAAAACTGCTTCTGCCTGCCGGGCATCTAGAAACAGAGGGTTGGTGGCAGCATGTGTGGCTCCTGGGGGTGCTTGGTCTGGTAGGAAAGAGCACCTTGGCTCTCTAGGAGTCTGGAATGTCAGGAAACGCCAGCGGGTATTTGACAGTTAAAGTGCTTAAATTGTGTAGTAAAGTTTCTAGTAGAAGCTGCATGGTACTCTTCTAAATATTTTGACTGGAAATTGGAACCATGTTCATCAAAAGCTAACTATCCCACAGCTCCGCTCCACAAAGTGCTCACACAGGATTCGCGTTGAATGAAAAAAAAGTATTAATAAAGCGCAGATGCTGGAAGCCTACAGAGTCTGTTCTCAGGGAGCTTCTGCCCTGCCCCCCCCCCCCCGTCTCCACCCCAGCCTTTCAGACCCCCTTCTCCTTGCGCTTGATAATGGCTGCTGTGTCTCTGGTGCCATAGGCACCACAGCTTCAATTTTGATTCTCATTTTCTTCAAAAAATAGTTACCCAGAGGGGCGGGGGGGGGGGGGGGGGGAGGAAGCATAGGTGCCACAGCACACAAAAATAAACGTGGGACAACTTGTGGACAGTGTGCAAGCCTCGGTTCTTTCCTTCCACCGTGTGGGGCCCTGAGACTGCACTCAGGTTGTCAGGGTTGGGGGCAAATGCCTTCACCTGCCCAGTCTTCTTGCAGGGTCTCCCATGTCCCAGGCTGGCCTCAAACTTGCTATGCACCAGAGGATGACCTTAAGTCTGGGCCTCCCTGCCTCCACCTGCTGGTGTTGGGGTTTCAGGCCCTTACTCTGCCAGCCTTAGGCAATCCTGGGGGTTGAACCCAGCACTCTGGAAGCTCAGTCACATCCCCAGCTCTCCTTTTTGCTTGCTACCTGGGCTTGTCCATTGTACTGCAGACCTGTTCCAATACCTATCCACCCCCATTGTCAACAGACTGACTGCTTCCCCCTCATGAGTTTTAGCAGGAATTCGATCTTTCATGCCCTAGTCTCCCCCTCCAGTTCATGAGCAGTTTCCCCGAATTAAGATTCTACTTGTCTAGTTACAGTCAGATCTCACTGTGACACACCCTCCACCTTTCCTACTACCCAGTCACTCTTCTGCCTCTTTGGCTAATCCTAATCCAAGTGCCCAGTTCCTATGTGAATGCTGAGGCTTGTGAAGCCTTCCCTAACCC